>NC_141354.1:38161830-38319330 GCF_057382095.1 Aulonocara sp. 'chitande type north' Nkhata Bay
ACACACACACACACACACAACAGCAGCTCCTCTCGCTCAGTTTTTGCACTTATGCAAATATGTGACGTCTTGATGAATCGAGCAGATATTTGAAGTTTACACAGAAACATTCTCGCATGAAAATATCTTAAAAGTTTATTTTGTGACCCAGAAAGAGTAATATTTCAAACTCTGCCACTCTGTGTTCCTCCGCCACTGCCTCCTTTGAGTTTTGGATGAAATGCATTCTGGGATATTGCATTTTGTCATTTCGAGCTGATTGGAGACCAGAACAGCCAATCAGATATTTTTGCATCCAAGTCTGTGATTGGCTGGTTTTGTGGCACAAATACAACGGTGTAGAGAAAGAGTTGAGCGCGCACGGGCATAAACGTTGAGAGCGCGAGCAAGTGCAAAAACTGAGCGAGAGGGTGTGTGTGTGTGTGTGTGTGTGTGTGGATAACAGCAAACACTGAAATACATTTTTTGCACGCAGCAATGAAGTTTGTTCACTCAAATTCAGCTTTTCGTCACTCAAAATAAATTTCTCTTCAAAATGCAACACTTGCACCTGCAAACTTTGTTTCATGCGCTCAGAATAGTGGCACAAAGATAACATCATAGAACTGATGGATCAAAGCAGCAAAACATTTTAACACACCGAGACTTGTTGGATTGTAGCTCTGAATATGAACTTGGACTTAAACCAACGTGTGGATGTTCAGCAGGATTGTCTCCATGAAAATCTGTCACATGTGAAGTATTACAAACAGAGCTTTATTATTAAGTATAGTGAGGCCGTGAACGGTGAGTCGAGGGTTCAGCATGCTGAAAAAAATCCAGACTCAAGGCTCAAAATGAAGCGTGTGGCTGTTTTACGTCACGCTGCAGCGCCTCCAGTTTGAGAAAAGTCCACTTTTATTGTTTTGTTGATCCGGTCAGATTGAGGGCGGCAACTCGGAGACTGTCGGAGGCGCTCGTCTCACCTTCTTCTTCTTCTCTTTTACAGGACATGATTTACACCGGGGTCATCGCTGTGCTGCTCTTCATCTCCTCCTGCGTCTTCGCCGCAGACTGCGGCTCTTTGGTTCAGGCAACCGTTGCTGTGGTGAGAAAACGTCCTCGGACTCGCACTACCCTCCTTTCCTACCTCCTGAATCTTCCTTTTCCTTTTCTTCTATATCTCCTCCTTTCCTTTCCTTCCTGGCTGACAGTGTGTGTTATAGGGCTGCCACAAAGGATTATTTTGATAGTCGACTAGTCACCGATTATTTTTGCGATTAGTCGACTAATCAGATCATCATCCATTGGACGTAAAACGTACAGCTTATTGCACCAGCAGCATCTGCTCTTATATAACTATCATTAGCTTACAGCTTTAAGTGTTTAAGGTCTGTGCTAACTAACAATAAAGACAAGATGATAGTTTATTAAATTTTAATGAAATCTGCAGATTGTTTCGGTGAAGTTTAATAAACTCCTTGCTATCTAAAATATAACAGGACACCGGAGTAAATTCTCCAGCATCTCACACTTCTGATAATCAGCTGTCTGCTTGACGTTTATTCAGCTGTGTAAAAACTATAACTTTAATCTCAGCCAAACCGATTTACTCAGGAACAAATAAAACACTGAAAAAAGCCAAACAACATTTTGAAGTTATCTAAGTGACTCATATATCATGTTTAACCTGAGTAGCGAAAGACGGCGGTGGGTTTGAAAACGATTTGCCGGGAGTCCGGTGTTCTCACGGCGCTAGTGACCTAGCCCCCGGCTAACTATCGAGCTAGTGGGTAACAGACGTCTCAGAAAACGTCGGAGCGCTTTTGAAAATATGTGGTGTCTTGATAAACTGAGCAGATATTTGAGGTTTACACAGCTACATTCTCCATGAAAATATGTTAAACGTTTATTTTGTGACCCAGAAAGAATAATAAGAGTAAAGTTAAAACTAACTAGCTGCCGCCATTGTTGACAACTGCGCTGGGGCTATGAATTCTGGGACACAGCTTCTTCTTCTTCGGGGTTTAACGGCAGCTGGCATCCTTGTACATGCAGTGCTGCCATCTTCTGTTTCAGTCCGTTATTACACTCTTAAATCCTGCTACTCATTCCTGCGTCTTTTGTGATCTTACAAAGCTTCAAACGACACGTCGACTATTAAATCAGTCGTCGACGATTTTGATAGTCGACTAATCGTGGCAGCCCTAGTGTGTTATCAGGTCACCTACAGCAGCGCTCTTCTTCTTCTCTGTCGTCCAGGTCTTTGGGTTCTTGGCGACTGTGGCGTTTTCCATCGACTTCGGCCTGATGGTGAAGAGCAAGGGGCTTCCCTTCCTAAACAAAGACAAGAAGCAGGAGCACACTAACGGCATCCAGACGCCGGCAGAGGAGGAAAGACTCAAAGCCAACGAGACAGTTTAAGCGTCTTTCTGCTCATACGCGTGAGGTCGCTCATTACTTTTCCCAATATTCCTCTAACATGATAGTGAAGGGGTGGAGCTTCCAATGCTGACCTCACGTCCATGTTTTTTTTCTTTTTAAATCCAGTTTGTAGTTCTTTTCCCAGCGCTGAGGGCGCTCTGTTCAGAAATCATCACCCTGTCGCTGTGCAGAGCGCCGAAAACGAGAGACACTAAAACCATCAAACCACTAAATCTTCAGCTGTAGTTTAGATTGTAGGATTTATTTTTACGCAGTTTGTGATAAACGCTTTGCTTTATCGTCCTGTTGTCATAGAAATAATCAGATGGACGAGAAGGAAAATCACAGAAGTGTTTTCGAAGGCGTCGGCACCTCCGATTGGTCCGAGTCTCTCCAGCAGAATCCTGATATTAAAATATATTCTCCTTACTTTTAATTTGAATGAAATGTTGCACACCAAGGAAAATATTCCTGATTGTTGAAGTACCGTCTGTGTCCCTGAACGCCTCACGATGCTCAGGTCGAGACTGAGAGCGTGCTAAAGTTGATTATTCATCAGCCTTACTTGTGTTGAAATGACTCGGAGTGTCCAGCAGGGGGAGACGTCTGCTCGTCAACCATCCAGGGGCTGTTTCATAAACGCTCATTTAGTTGATGCAGACGAGTTAAAGTTCATTTCATGTTTTTTATCTGGACACTGTGGAAATGCGGTCCTTTGCCAAACGTGCCTTAGTCCTCCTTAAATTCTCCCTGTGGACCAGTCAGGTTTATCCATAGCCTGTATCTAAAAGATGGACCTAGCTGCTGTGACATCACCTGTTGGTTGGTGATGCACGCTTCTTTTTTTTTTTTTTTTTTTTTTTGAACGCTTTCACATGAAACGAGCGACAGACTTTGTTTTCCTACCAGAGTGGTCGCCCCCTGCTGGACATTACAGAGCATTAGCTTTCAGGTCTTATAATGTTTTGTGTCACTCTTGACATTTTAAAAGTGAAATTGTGCCTTTTTTTTAAAACATACTTTTTTACTTCCTGTCTGTGTTTGATATCTTTGATGCCGTGTGGACAAATATGAATATCGGGGGTAATTTAGCAAAATCAGCTCAGAGCTTTTGATGATCTCTTTTAATGCTTTTATTAACTGTTATCACTAATTATGGCCTTGATTTTGGGCTCAAGCTCATCAGATAAGGGAGAGGACTCTTAGTGACTCATGGTGATTCTAATCGCTGACGTGTGAATGTGTTAAAATGTAACAATGAAAGGGTGAATATCAAAGTGTTTGTTTGAGGTTTTCTTCCGTCTTTGCTCTCTGCTGTTGGCGGCTGAAGCTGACGTAGCTGCAGGTGTGTGAGGGCGCCGTGGAGGGGAAGCCTCCGCAGCATCGTTAAAAAGAGTAACATTAGAGAACTTGAAAAGGATACTGCGTGCCTACAAATGATCTAAAATTGAAATGTAAGAGGAATGGAGCTCTTTGAGTGAGCAGGGATTCTCCTTTTCTTCCTGTTCCTGCAAGTTTTTCCTCCCGTCTGTCACTCGCTGGTGGGTTTTCTCTCCAGTACTGTCGGGCACCTCTGTCGTTGTAAATGTGTTCGTGGTTCAGTAATCCGTCCCCCCACACACACCCACACACACACACTCAAACTTCACTAAAGTCACATCAAACTCTAAATTTTATGCCCAGAAAATGAAGCGGACTGCAGTTTAAAGGCAAACGCCATCTGTTTTTGTTTTTGTTTTTTTTACTACAAATGTAATATTTTTAAACGTTTAATTATAAAAAGTGTTTTTCTTTATTTCTGAGGTCTCATATTTTTTTCTTTTTTTGTTTTGTTTTTTAAATTGTGTCCATTTCTCCAAAGTCTCAGGACATAAAGTCACATTAACCATGAAAATGAAATCAGTGAGAAGTTTGAAATTCAGAAACATTTGAGAGCACATGAAGCAGCAGACTAATAAAGAACAGGTTTTTATACAAACTTTTCTACGTTTGTAAAAATGAAAAACACTCTGTGATGACGAGGACATTTGTTAGTAATCACAGTACACTGGACACTTCCGTGTGTGTCGAACAATCCAGAAATCTGAAATCATTTCTATTTGGGACCAAGTAAAGTTGATCTTCGAGACAGAGCCCGTTTGTTTTGTATATAAGTTTCTCTGATGTTTGTCAGCCTGTGTGTGAACGTACGGTTAGGATTTCACTGTCTGTAAGAAATTGCTGCAGTTTCTTTCTGTCAGGTGATAAAGAGATTTTCAATAAATACACGTGTTCGGTTTCTGTTTTCACCCACAAACATGAAAAACTTTGGACTGAAGGTGAGTTCTAGAAAAATCTGACCTCATGTTGAAACAGAAATGGTGTCAAAGCACCCACAGCTTCAGGAGCGTCTCTGAGGAACTCTTCATTAAAATTACATCAAACTTATGTCCTAATAAATATATTCCTCGCAATGAGGGAGGAGCTTCAGAGAGGGCGTGGCCATCTGTGAGCCTGTGACCTCCAGTTGGTGGAAGGCTGAAGCACAGAGCAGTGTCACGGTTTCACCTATGACGAACTTTTTATCACCACTGGAGCGGATTATTCTCAGTCTTCATTAGTTTTACTGAACGCTTGATAATATTAACGATTTGTGTCAGAATCAGGAGACTTTGTTTCCATTATACATCAAAGTGCAACATGCATAGTAAAACTACATTAATGAAAGAAAAAAGTACTGTGGCTGTGTGATCATGTGTGTATATGCAGATGACAATGAAATCAATAAAGGCTGACATCATCAGTAAGTAGAGAAATTTACATTACACATGCTTCCCTTAGGCAGTATCGTTAGAAGACATAACGTCTTGATGCATCTCAATCATCCAGGTAAGTAAATCTCCAGAAGTTGATTCTGTTCATCTGGACGTAGCGTTTTGTGGGAGAAACGTTTCGTCATCATCAGGTGACGTCTTCAGTCTCAGCTGACTGCAGGTCTCAATCTTATAAACAGTTCATTTGCATAATGACTGAAACCAGCCCACTGAAGGAACAATGGGCTGGGAGGTCAGGTCCTTAATCATAATTATCCAAATTCTCATGACCATTGATCAACAACCACTGACCAAAACCCACTGATCAAAGACCATTGACCAACGGCCATGAGTACCATTCGCAGAGGCTGGAAGATCAAGGTGCACCCGGTGGAGGTGGGGTGCAGGGGCTTTGTTGCCAGTACAACAGCAAAGCTGCTTAGAGAGACTGGGATCAGAGGACAGGCGCAACGGCAGGCTATAAGAGAGCTAGCTAACACTGCTGAGAGGACCAGTCACTGGCTATGGTTAAAAAGGGCTGACATCACTCTGCCAGCTAACCACGAGAGAAAAGAAATTCTCCGCTCTTCTTCCCTTATCTGGGAGGCAGTGGGGAGGAAGAGCGTACAGCCGGATCCGGCGGGGAGGTGTGGGAAGCCAGATCGGGCGCCCCCCTTCCAGCTCTCCTCTCTGCTCTCTCCTATCTTGTCCCTTTTGTCTTACTTCTCTTGATCACCTTTTCTATCCCTTTGAAGAAGTGAGGCTCCATAAATGCTAAACAGGTGAGTATTATTTGTAATAATAATAGATAGAAAATAAACTGTAGGAAACTAAACAGAAGAAAGAAGGAGAGAAATAATAAGTTAACATAAACCACTGACACTCCAGGGCCTGACCAACCCTGGCAGGGCCTCCTTGGATGAGGGATTCTAGTGATAATGGCCGAAACACCCGATGAATCCAAGGTCCACTGCTGATGATGTGTCCCAAATTTAAAATGATAATCTAGATCAGATCTCTAATCCCTAAACCTAACCAAGGAAGGAAAATGGCAGATTAGCCTGGGTAAAAGACCGGCAGTTGAGGCACACAACGATGCGTGCTGCTGGCAAAGTTTCTGGGCTTTCCTCCTCATAACAGCCGTCCCTCAAGAGTCTCTCCATCTAAACAAGCATTATCAGGGACTGTAACACCTAGTCCTCACTGAATCTCTGTCTCTCTTCCACAGCATGTCTTTATCCTGTCTTCCTTCTCTCACCCCAACCAATCACAGCAGATGGCCCCGCCCCTCCCTGACCATGGTTCTGCCGGAGGTTTCTTCCTGTTAAAAGGGAGTTTTTCCTTCCCACTGTTGCTAAAGCAGTGGGGATCGTATGCAATGTTGCCTGTAATTTTTCATGTGTCTGCGCAAACACACAAACACCCTGAGCGGTGCCTTGGACCACTGTGAGTAACATCAGACGTGTGCAGTTTAATTCTTCTGTTAAAGTATTTCTGTTAGAATACACTGGAACTTACGAATACCCCGTTTCATGAAAAATTCAAGTTATGAAGGCGCTGAACGGCGATATTTCTGCCCGTGTTACGGCAAAATGCCCGCGTAACGAAATCCGCTGGCTCTGATTGGCTGAGCCTACAATGCCCACAATGTCTTCTGAATCACGTGACAACCCCTTGGCTTCCGTACTTGCGTTTCGCTGTTCCACTTGAACGATTTATTGTTGTTCTAGTTAGCAATTAGCCTACAGCCTATCGTTCAGCATCGCCTCACTCAGAACGCGCGATGGGTGCTTCGACCCTCGGGAACAAATCGGGGTTCCGCTGTAGCTCTAATTAAGTGCATTAGCCCACTTACAGTGAAAAGTACAAACATCTTGTCCATGACCTGTGCAGTATATTAACACCAAATTGGAAGTGAAAATTACTTAAACCCCAATTTTGAAAACAATATTTTTTCATGCTCTGACTTGTATAACGAGTCTGTGTGAAGCTCCTGCTGTGGTCTGGGAGACAGTCCTGGAACTCTTTGTCTGCAAAATACACTATTTAATTACCAATGTTGGGCAAGTTATTTTGAAAAAGTAATTAATTATAGTTACTAGTTAATTCTTCAAAAAAGAGTTTTGCAAACAACAAAGTTGCAGCTGTTTACCTAAAAATGCAGCCGAGGCAGTTTTTATAACCATTTCAAACTATTTACAGAACAATCAGGTGTTCTGCATCAAATATGAGTCACGCAAATTATTTGTGTCCACTACAAAGGAGAAAATCACAGCCTGATCCCTGCAGGCCTGACAGCAGCAGGTGTAGCACTGCTCCTGCTTCCACCTGCGTTTACACTTTAATCTGCCTTTGGTGGCTTTTTGGCAGAACTGCGACATTCAGCAGCCGCCTCATTGTTCTGACACACAAACTAAAACTATCCACAAAACAACACATTAACTACACACTCCAAACACGCTAAACGTCACAAATCTCTCACATCTAAAACCTCGCTCTCTCTCACCACCGTCACTCCTCAAATGAATTGTTACGTATTGATTTCAATTTGAATGAAGGTTGGATTGTTTGTGCGCGGAGACTGCGTCAGCAGGTTTTGCATGCGCGCAGCTCAGAGGAAACATTTGTGTTTTCTCTGTTGTCTTTGTTAATGCAGGGTCTTCACCTTACAATATGAGCGCCTCGAGGCAACATTTGTTGTGATTTTGCGCTATGTAAATAAAGCTGAATTGAATCGCGTGACGTTGACGTAGAAAAGAAAGAAATATGTGCAACAAAAAAAACCTGTTGCATAAATCAAACATAGCAAAAGCCGGAGTGACGAAATTAGAAGAACGATTGCAGCCTGTTGGCAACAAACTGACAGCAATCACATCCTGACTCCCACATGTCACAACCCGGTGTTTCAGCTAACAGGGCGAGCTGAGGATCCAGGAGACATTCCCAGGAAAGCATCATCAGCGTTCACAGTCTGATGATGGAAAGAGTCGAGGATGGTCCACGTATCACATGTAGGTTAAAAATAAGAGCACATCACACATGATAACAAACATGCACTTTTCAAGCTTTGTCCAATGAAAGATCAGAAAGCAGGTCAAACATCCAGGGTACCACAGATCCTTTCACAGACTGTTATACTGTGATGCTGATGTTCAGCGTGGTTTTTCACCAGAGCTCAACAGAAGCATTAAATCTGATGTTTACAGTGAAAAACAGCAGATTGGAGAGGGGGAGGTGAGAGGCACATCAGCAGCATTTTTCCACTGTTTGGTCATTTTGATGAAATGTTGCGACAAATAGGAAATTTCAATGTTTTCTATTAAGAGGTAAAAGAAAATGAGGTTCAGAGCTGATCGCAAAGAAATCAAACCCAGTGTGTCAGCCAGTGTCTTCATCAGCACTGCTGACCACACGTTTAAAGAAGTCGTCATTCAGTGGGCTCATTAAAACGTAAGGATGGCAGTTTGGGACAAAAACAGTCTGTGGGCTCCTGTTCCTGCTGGCAGGTAAGACGTGTTTAACATTTTTATGTGTCTTATTGTAGCTGCTTGTGTTTTCACATCAAACCTTTCTTCCTGGCAGCCCGACTTCTTTACGTTTCGGAAACTTTGTTTTAGAGCTTCACACACAGCAGTCTGTATTTTCTGTCTGTGAACTGAGTCACTGTGTTCGGATCTCAGCTCTGTGTTTGCTCTTCTTTAGGTGCTGTGGGTCAAACTGTGATCTATCCTCTCAGGTCTACCTGTGCTGTCAGAGGATCCACTGCCACACTCCGCTGCACCTTCACACCTCTGAAGTCTTTCAAAGTGAATCAAACAGAAGTTCCACCAAAGATCGTCAGAGTCCTCTGGTGTCAGAACCACCGGTACTGCTACACTAACACTCCGTCTGTGTGTGACAGTGACTCAGCAAACATCGATCCTCGTTATCAATATCTGGGAGACAAGAAGACAAACTTTACAGATCAGAGATGTTCAGCAGGGAGACAACGCAAGCTTTCGCTTCAGGATGGAAGCTGATCATCGTGAAGGACGTTTTACTAACCAGACAGGAGTGACTGTCAGAGTTGATGGTGAGAGAAAAATATCCTGGTTCTGACACAAATATTAATCTTTAATATTAATGACTGTTTATTAAAACTAATGAACACTTTGATTTTAGATTCGTCTAAAATGAGAATAATCAGCTCCAGTGATGATAAAAAGTTGAGCAGAGGTGAAACCGTCACACTGCTCTGCACTTTCCACCAACTGGAGGTCACGTGGTTCAAAGATGGCCACGCCCTCTCAGACACTGGCCCCTCCCTCCTTCTCATCCTGACTGCAGAGGACTCTGGGAGCTATATAAATAAACTCTTTGGGGTTTTATTTCATATTTATATTATTTATCTGTTATTATTGATTTACTTTAGCTCAACTCAGTGATTAACAGAATAATGAGGAATCACAATTAACAATAACAATGTTGTATTGCATTACTGAGTCGTGTAAACTCACTGGGTTACAACATCATTGTGTTCTCTAGTTCTTTGCAGGAACGTGAAACCAGGCTTCTACATGTCATTCAGCAAGTGGGAGAATATGGGTTGAACCTTTCTCCCCAAAAGTGCTCCTTTTCCCAAAGTTCAGTGCGATACTTGAGACACATTGTTTCTAGCAAAGTTGTAGAGACTGATCCCGAGAAGCTCAGAGCTCTCAGAACCTGGCCATGACCCCAGACACTCAGTGAGCTCAAGTCTTTTCTAGGCTTTGTAGGGTACTATCAACAGTTTGTGAAGGACTGACCAAAACCTGTCAAACCCCTGAATGATTTCACCAAAGGCTAACCACCACAGAGGAAGGGCAGAAAGGTAACACCTGGCCCTAGTGGGTATTGAACCCTAAAGTGCTGCTTTCCAACTGTTTTTGAAGTAATCATAGATTTAATTGGAAAGTAAATCTTAAATGAAATTAAATCTCTGCTCCAGCACAGCTGGATTTCATTTCATTGATTTGCACATCATTGCTGTTCATGTGGTTTACATTTTCACAATAACTGCTGAATCCAACTGTTACATTTGCAGTTTTAACAAACAGTGAGGAACTATTACTAAATATATGTGTTGGATATGTTTAAAATGACATTTTGAATGAAAGATATCTGCTGGTGTGTGAGCAGTTGAGCTTTTCCGCCCTTTCCAGAATTATAATGGTTACAGCTTCACTCAGATATCACTGAGGCGGTGACGCAGCCATGCAAACACAGTGATCGCATGCAAAACTCTGCTTCACATTCAAATGAAGACACAAACCTGAGACCTGATGCAGCAGACGTGTTCAAGGTTTGATGCTGTGAGAAAAGCTTTATTACACTTACAGACTAAAACTGCAGAAGAAAGTCAGAGAGGATGAATACATGAGCAATGTTTACTGTTTATGACCTCAGTCTGGCTTCATGGTTTCACAGCTCACTCACCATGTGGTGGTTGATGGAGGTCAGTTTGAGTTTGCTTCTCAGATGAATTTGAATAAGGCCGATTTTTGCATTAAGAAAATACTCCTGATATCTTTAAACAAATAAACCTGAATGAACACTTTCAGCCTACGTCTGGCTTTACATGATGTACGAAGCTTTTCTGAGAGAGGATTTAGGAGCAGATGTTTATTATGTGGATGATTTTAACTGTTTCCAGTTCAGCAGACTGGATGCTTCTCTTCCAAATAAAGATGATCATATTTCAGTCCTCACTGTGTTTTTGTTTATGCAAGAAAATGACCAGAGTGAGAGCAAACGAGGCTCCATTTAAACATGTAACTCAGTTACATGTGGAGATGTTAAAAAAACAATAATAAATTGGTTTAAATACATTTTATAATATTTATTATGAAGAGAGAGCTGAGTGTAAAAGCAGATGATGTCACTTCCTGGTGTGCAGACTAAACCGACCCACAGTCTTCCTTCTCACATATCCCAGAATTCGTAGCGCGGCCCAGCCAAATTTCAGTTTCCAACAATAGCGGCTGCTACTAAGTTTTAAAATTACTCTTATTAATCTTTCTGGGTCACAAAATAAACTTTTAGCATATTTCCAGGTGAGAAAGTAGCTTTGTAAACTTCAAATATCTGCTCGGTTTATCAAGACATCGCAAAAGTGCGCCGACGTTTTCGGAGACGTCTGTTACCCACCAGCTCGATAGCGAGCCGGGGGGTTCAATGGTCACTCCAGCCGGCGAGAGCAGCGGACTCCCGGCTTCATCGTTTTCAGACCGCCACTCTGTCACTACTCAGGTTAAACATGATATTGAAGTCACTCGGAGAACTTTCCTTTTTTCTGTGTTTTATTTGTTCCGGAGTAAATCGTTTGGCTGAGATCAAAGTTATTAGATTATTAGATTAAATAAAACTTTATTAATCCATCGGGTTGGTTCCTCCGGGATTTTCACACAGCTGAATAAACGTCAGCGGGTGTCGGAGTGGAGGATGCCATCCTGTACCTCCTACACAGAGCCCACTCACACCTGGATGGGGGAAAAGGCACGGTCAGGATCCTGTTTCTTGACTTTTCCAGTGCCTTTAATACCATCCGGCCCTGTATGCTTCAAGAAAAACTGAACAGGATGGAGGTGGACCCCTGCCTGGTGGCTTGGATCTCCGACTACCTCACCGACAGACCACAGTACGTCAGGCTGAAGGACATCACGTCTGACACAGTGGTCAGCAGCACAGGAGCACCACAGGGAACTGTGCTGTCCCCTCTTCTCTTCACCCTGTACACCTCTGACTTCTGCTACAACTCTGAATTATGCCACATTCAGAAGTTTGCAGACGACACGGCCATCATGGGGTGTATCTGGGATGATCAGGAAGAGGAGTACAGAAGTCTGGTGAGGAACTTTGTCGCATGGAGTCACACAAACCACCTGCAACTCAACACCTCAAAGACTAAGGAACTGGTTGTGGACTTCGGGAGGTCCAGAGAAGGTCCACTGCCGGTTCAGATAGAGGGGGAGGAGGTGGAGGTGGTCAACAAGTACAAGTACCTCGGGCTGTGGGTGGACAATAAACTGGACTGGTCATGCAACACAGAGCACCTGTATAAAAAAGCCCAAAGCCGACTGTACTTCCTCAGGAGGCTGAGGTCTTTTAACATCTGCAGGAAGCTCCTGAGGATGTTTTACCAGTCGGTGGTTGCTGGAGTACTTTTCTATGCTGTGGTGTGCTGGGGGAGCAGCACAGCAAAGAAGGACTCATCCAGGCTGGAGAAACTGATCAGGAGGGCTAGCTCTGTGGTCGGCATGAAGCTGGACACTCTGGTGACAGTGGCAGAGAAAAGGACATTAAAGAAACTGCTGGACATTATGGACAATGCTGGGCATCCTCTGCACATGGCCATAAACAATCAGAAGAGTCTGTTCAGTGACAGGTTGCTTCTCCCCAAGACAAGAACTAACAGACTTAAAAACTCCTTTGTCCCACACGCCATCAGACTGTTTAACTCCTCTCTGGAGGGGAGAGGGAGGGGAAACAGGAGGACAAAGGAGGGAACAACTAAGCTGTAGTGCCTCTTCACCTCACTGTGCAATACCTTGTGCAATACTTTTTGTAAATAGTCAACAGTGCAATAGACTCAATACTTGAAATGTGCAATTCACTTGTATTTTTATTTTTATTCCTATTTATTCTATTTATCCCCTTCGTATATTTTATTTATATTGTCTCTGTATTTATATATATATATATATGTGTGTGTGTGTGTGTGTATTATATATATATATATATATATATATATATATATATATATATATATATATATATAGGAGCAGATGTTTATTATGTGGATGATTTTAACTGTTTCCAGTTCAGCAGACTGGATGCTTCTCTTCCAAATAAAGATGATCATATTTCAGTCCTCACTGTGTTTTTGTTTATGCAAGAAAATGACCAGAGTGAGAGCAAACGAGGCTCCATTTAAACATGTAACTCAGTTACATGTGGAGATGTTAAAAAACAATAATAAATTGGTTTAAATACATTTTATAATATTTATTATGAAGAGAGAGCTGAGTGTAAAAGCAGATGATGTCACTTCCTGGTGTGCAGACTAAACCGCCACAGTCTTCCTTCTCACTGTAAGCGGCTGTCTCCTCCTCTCTGTGGAAAACCTTCCCATCAGGCTGCGTCCTCCACCTCAGCTTCACCTCCTCAGTGACTCCTTGCTCCACCAGCTTCTCCCTCACCTGAAACACAGTTTTCACACATTAACAGAAGCTCCTCATTAATCAATCACTGAGACTGATTATTGACAGTGTAGAGAGAAAGCGTTATAACCTGATAAAGACACAGTGACTGATTTCTAACCAGCACAGGATGATTGAATTTCATTCTTCCCCAGTGATGTATCTCATCAGCAAAGACACACAACTGTCAAACTTGTCTCCACTGATCTCAGTGACATGTTTAACAGTTGTGTATTTGGACATTTTCTTCCCGCTTGTTTGAAATACGACATGTTATCAAAGTCAGAAAGGTCGAGATCCTAAAAAGCCTGTGCCCCAGTTTGGCTGGAAAAGCCACGATGATGATGATTGGTCCACCATCACACAGTCCCCATCTCCTGATTGCAAAGTCAGAGGCAGGAGCTGGACGTCGCTGCCATTGGACCACTCCCAGCTGTTGCTCAAACCAATCCAGGCATATGACAAAGAGGGAATCAGCCATCTATTTCCATTCACTGAATAACTATCATACATGTCTGACGCCAGCAGAGTCACGATCTCCGTGTTGTTCACCACACTGTTGACGGTGCTCAGGTCTGTGTACCTGTCCCTGCAGTAGGACCGAGCGCCATGAAAGCTCCTCGAGTCCTGCACCAGGATGTAACGGCCAGCATCACCTGGAAGAGAAACGAGCAGACAGAGTCAGAGCACAGGCTGGAAATGTTCACCAACAACATTCGCCTTTTTTAAACTACAAACTGATATTTTTAAGAAATGCTGATCATGATATCTTTTCTTCGACTAAATGTGTTTTAGTTGTACATAATAATATAAATATATAAATATATCTATCTATCTGAGAGACTATTGTTCCTTCGTCGTGGTGCTTTAAGGTGCCGATGCCACTCACCGCTGTAACAGATGAAGTGCTTCTCTTCTGAACAGTCTCTGGTCGACCAGAATCCCAATGCAGATACCGTCACACACTTCCCCACACCAGGCTCGCCTGTGCCCCAGTTTGTGAAGGTTGATTTACCTGTTCCAGTATAAAACCACTTCCAGGGTAACATTATACCACAGAGTCAGGTACTTCTGATTTGAGACCTTAGTTTTCACAGGAGCTACAGTATCCAGAGTCGTACGCAGTGAGGAGGTAAAATTATTAACAAGATAATCGACCTCTGTTGGGGCAGCATTCAGATAGCTGCTCTGCTCTGTGTTGGTACAGGGCATTGAAGATGATAACAGTGGGTGGATTATATTCTTAAACTTAGTTACAGCGCTTTCAGAAAGACATCTACTGTGATAAAGTCTACTCTCCACCGCTGTGTAATCAATTATTGTAAAAGTAAATGTTATCAGGAAATGATCAGACAGCAGAGGGTTTTCAGGAAACACTGTTAAATGCTCAGTTTCTATGCCATATGTTAAAACAAGATCTAGAGTGTGATTAAAGTGGTGGGTGGGTTCTTTTAGAGTTTGAGAGAAGCCAATTGAGTCTAATAACAGATTAAATGCCATGTTGAGGCTGTCATTCTTAGCATCTACATGGATGTTAAAATCACCCACAATAATTATTTTATCTGAGGTCAGAACTAAATTAGATATAAAGTCTGAGAAATCAGACAGAAACTCTGTGTAAGGCCCAGGTGGACGATAGATGATAACAAGTAAGACTGGTTTCTGAGTTTTACAGCTGGGGTGGACGAGGCGAAGCATCAGGCTTTCAAATGAATTAAAAGTCTGTCTGGGTCTTTGGTTGATTAATAGGCTGGTGTGAAAAATTGCTGCCACACCGATTGTGGGCATATAAATAATGTTTTATTGAACAACTGTGTTGAAAATGTGTTTTGTGAGGCTCAACCGGCTCCTTCATAGAAACTGCCCGGAGCCTAACCAGAGGCTGAGCTGGAGGCCTCAGCTACCTCTGAACCAGTGGGAGTTTTTAAGTCGGACCTGCCACGTCAGCTGGAAAATTGAGGTTTCTCAGTCATCCAGGTCATTGTATTCTAAGAAGTGGGCTTTAAGGTGTCTGGGAAGGGATCTCAAAAATCCTCAGAACTCTATATTGGAGACACCAAAAAGCCATTTCATAAAGGCATGGCACAACATAGAAGAGCCACCTTGGCGGGACAGGACTTGGCTCTCCATCTGCATCTAAAGGACAAAGGTCACTCTTTCAAGGACACTAATGTTCAAAATTTGGACTGAGAAGACAGATGGTTTGAAAGACAAGTGAAGAAGCCATCTATGTCCACAATGAACAACCCTCTTTGAACAGAGGCTTTCGACACCAACTGTCTGCCATCAATAAGCCAGTTTGGTGATCCTTCCTAGACACCTTAATGCCCGCTCACATCATGAACCATTTCAACTCAGGAAATCACATGATAGGGTGGGGCTAAGTTTCACAGTGAGCTCACCCGAACTCTTGGCTGATTGTGACCCAAACCCGTTTTCACACCTTGGCCCGTGTGATTAGGTAGAGGATCAATAGCGGGTCCATGACCTCCTTGGGGGACACTCCCATAGAGCTTGGAAATCTGGCACTCACCACCAATCGACCTTAAAACTGAAGAAGCTTCTCGCATGAAACATCTTCAAGAAAATTAAAGAAGATCAGATGCTTTTCTTTCCAAGTTCTTTAGATTATTAAAGGAACATTGAAGTGGTCGGGCAGACGTCAGTCTGTTTGCATCTGTAATAACTTTGAATAAGTCATCTTCAGTTAAACGACTCTGAGCATCTTTAAACAAATGCACTGTAATGAACACTGGGCTGCTTTCTAAAAAACCACTTTTACAAAGTCTCTGATGGACGTGGGAGGAGGAGCGAGGATGACATTTATATCAGATGAAGAGTTCTGACTGTGTCACAGCTGCACAGACGTCTCATCGTGTCGGGTATGTTCTGCATATGTTTGGTTTATTTGATAATCTCACACATTCATTGTCTGGTATTCTAATAAACAAAATGATGATAATTGAAGGAAGACAACATTTTTAAAGTTGAACGTTTCAAATATTAAATATGTTTGATAGTTTTGTTTGAATGATTAGATTAGATAGAAATGGAGTGAATGACAGAGACAGCTGCCTCTTTGTTGATGCTGCTTTAAGTGTTATGATTAATAATGAACGAGCAGCTGCAGATGAGATTCATGAGGACGTCTTCACAGTTTTTCAGCTCTCAGTCATGAAGAGGTGTGGACTGATCCTGCTGCTGCTCTCAGGTCTGTGAACTCATCTCAGTCGCCTCATTTATAGTTTGAATAAAACTTTTGATGTCAGAAAATCAAAGAAAGCACAAAGTGAACTGCTCCATAGGGATTATTTTAAAGGTGTCTGTAAACGAGCTTCAAGCAGTCACAGGAACACTCGTACAATCTCCAAAGACCTTTGTCATGTCAACTAAACTTCTAAAGGTTTCTTTGGGTCCAGTTAGAAGTTTGATTGACAGTTTAATAGTCGGCAGTTTGTAACAGTCTGTATAAAGTATAAAAGAGTAAAAACGGAAAGAAAGGAGGGAAGAGTCAGTGCATGAACGTGGCTGTTTGTGTGCACTGCTGAGAAAAACACGTCTTGATTTTATTTTCTGTGTAGAAATCTGACTGAAAGCCTGAAACGCTGCAAACCCGTCAGCTCGCTGAAAAAGATCCTGACTGCTTTTACCACGTCCGTGTGCACGTTAGAGCAGGGCGATATGGCCAAAAATATTTATCACGATATAGATTAGAAAATTTGCGATAGAACTGACGATATAATTGATGCGAGACAAAATACAACTCCACAACTTTGCTAGCGCACAAAAACCCATCCATTTATTTTCACTTAAACAAGCAGCTGTTTTATGTACATTAAAGCTTTATAAAAATGTAACAGTGCAAATGCAAATTCTTTGCTGAAAGTTTAACCAAAAGGCATTTCCAGTAGAAATGGGCTGACATATCCTGAGCATAACCATGTATAATATCCACCGAAGTTAAAAAGAGGAGCTTTGCAACATTAAACTGCAGTGTGCCAAATAAAAAAGTCAAATATGTATTTTTCAGACCATAAGTTGCACGGGATTATAAGGCACATTAAGCGAAACAAAGCAGTCAGATAAATCAAACTTTATTAAACTCATTCTTCTTGCTTCCTCCACTTCTGTACCATCGATTCATTAATGCTGTTTTCTATCACAGCTGCTCTATTCCCATGTTGTTGCAGTATATTAATGACTAACCTCGTATTGTGGATGGATTATCTCAGTTGTTCTCCTGACTGAAGTTTGGTCCGTTTACAGCATCCTGCTATGCGACTGCATTTGTCTCTAACCATGAGGAACCTTCACGTTAACTTTTATTGAGTGGAAAAGTGTTAGCGTTCATCCTCCAGCTTCAGTGTTTATGCTATGCTAACATAGCTGTGTTGCTAGCGATCACGTAGCACATCATTATATACCAGCTAGCCCAACTTCAGTAACTTTACAAACATCACAGCTGTTTAGTTTCCTGTCTTCATTTATGTTGGAAGTGATAGCAGAGCAGTAAGTTTGAATTTTTTCAGAAATCTCTCAGTCAGAACAAGCGAAACTAGCGAGCTAACTTCCGCTAGCTTCTAACTCCGTTAAATGTAATAAATTCTGTTTTCATGGATGCTTGGATGTTAAACTTCATAGTTACACCTGGTAAAGCAGCAATGCTGATCGTTTTATTAAAGATGAAAGAATTTACACAGTTTTTAACTCTCAGTGACGCTGCAGTGTTTGTTTGACTTCGGGACCTGAATGATCTGACGGACAAACACCAAACCAGTTCCACATCACTGAAGTTGCACCATTTTTACAAACCTATTCTGGTTCATCCGTTTCACTCAACGATCCGCTTTCCCCCTTCTCATTCTCCGTTGCCGCCATGCTCTTTTGGCCATGTGCGTATGAAAACAAAGGCACTACACATGTGTGTTTTACCCATATTCTATCACGATATTTCATTTTCTTATCGTTGCCTAACATTGTACCGGTATTACCGTGAACGGTATAATATGGCCCAGCCCTAGTGCACGTGTTGTTCAGCTTTGAGCCTCGACCACTAACACGTCGTTTTCCTTCATTGTGCACACTGAAGAGGAAAAATCGTCCAAATGCATGTGCAATAAGGCCAGAGTGAAAAACAAACTTAGCACTGTTAAAGCAGCTTTTTAAGCTGATGTGAGAGTTTCGCCCTGGAGCAGGAAACCAGTGTGTAGGTGTCCACAGGCACCGTAAAACAGCTTTTAACCAGTACACGAGTTACACATCCTTTGAAGGACACATATATTAACATATATTCACGTCTTTAAAGATGTCAACAAAAAGTTTGCGTTGTGGTAGCATGTAAAGAATTTATTCTCCTGATGACTAAAATAGTCGAGCTGAGGTGAGTCTGTGACCGCGCTGACTGACTCGTGTCCTCTCAGGTTACGTGATGGTCTGCCATCTTCAGTCTGATCAGTTAGTCAGACAGCTCCACTTCATTAACGTGACAAAGTCCTGGAACGATGCTCAGCAATACTGCAGAGATGAGTACATTGACCTCGCCATCGTTAACAGCTCAGCTCTCATCCAGGAAGCCCAGAACAGTGTGGGGAGCACCGAGGCGTGGATTGGACTCTCCAAGAGCAGCTGGGAATGGTCTCAAACTGGTCCAGTTCAGTCATCCTGGTTTAACATGTGGTCACCGGGACAGCCAGGGACTGATGAGTGTGTTACAATATCTAGTGATGGATCATGGTCCACAAGACCGTGCTCAGCTACTTATGACTTTGTCTGCTATGACGGTGAGTGTTTCAGACTTTGGTACCAGGGTTTGACAAACTGAACATTTTAGCTGCAGGTTTGAATCCGTCTGATCTTTTGTTTCAGCTGCGACTAACAAACACATCCTGGTGGAGAACTCAATGACCTGGTCTGATATCCAGGTGACGAAATCAATGAACTGGTCTGATATCCAGGTGACGAAATCAATGAACTGGTCTGATATCCAGGTGACGAAATCAATGACCTGGTCTGATGCTCAGTCATACTGCAGACAGAACTACACAGACCTGAGCACCATCAACAACACGCAGGACAACAGCCAGGTCGCTTCTATGTTGTCACTTACTGCTGGTGCCTGGATTGGACTGTACAGAAACTGGACGTGGTCAAATTCGAGCACAGCCTCCAACCTGACGTGGGGGCCCGGGCAGCCTAATGTCACTCAAAACTGTGCCACAATAGTCGGATCAACAGGCTCCTTCAACAGTCATAATTGTAGTGACCAACGCCCCTTCCTCTGCTCCAGAGACAATGCAGGGCAAGGCAATGCAGGGCAAGGCAATGCAGGGCAAGGCAATGCAGGGCAAGGCAATGCAAAGAAAGGCAAGTTTATTTATATAGCACAATTGAACAACAAGGTGATTCACCTTAAGCTACAGAGACATTAAAAGACAAAAACAATAAAAAGCATGATTTAAAATTGATTTAAAAAAAAAAACAGTAGATAAAATCAGTAGTTAAAATGTCAGTTTTGAAATTTAAGCTTAAGTGTGGATTTGGTGCTTTATTCAAATGCAGCTGAGAGTAGGTGAGTCTTCAACCTGGATTTAAATAAACTGAGTGTTTCAGCTGATCTGAGGCTTTCTGGGAGTTTGTTCCAGATATAAGGAGCATAAAAGCTGAATGCAGCTTCTCCGTGTCTGGTTCTGACTCTGGGAACTGATCTGATAAAAAACCGGATCCAGATGACCTGAGGGATCTGGAAGGTTCATACTGGGTCAGGAGGTCATTGATGTATTTTGGTCCTAAACCATTCAGAGCTTTATAGACCAGCATCAGAACTTTAAAGTCTATCCTCTGACGGACAGGCAGCCAGTGTAAAGACCTCAGAGCTGGACTGATGTGGTCCACTTTTTTGGTCTTAGTGAGGACTCGAGCAGCAGAGTTCTGAATGAGCTGTAGTTGTCTGACTGATTTTTTAGGTAGACATGTAGAGGTCTAGGAGTGAGTCTGTCCTCTGTGTTTCTGCACAGTCTGGTCCTCCTGGGCTCATCGGGCTTTTCTTTCTCTTTCTCAAACCTTCAGCCTTGAGGTCAGTGAAGGTTCAGCTGAGGGCGGGATCTGCAGACCTGAACGACCCCACAGTGCAAGAATCCATCCTGCAGCAGGTCAGAGGTCACACGGGCCCCGATACAAGGAACAGACCGCTATAACTACTGTGAAATGATAGAGAGCAGTGAGTCTGTGCAGGTTCAGGGACACGTGACAGCACACAGCTGCAGAGATACGGGGCTCGTTTAATGCAATCCCATCCATTTGTATTATTTAACCTTTTTAACTGGTAACTTGAAGAAGTCACTTAATTTCAGATTACTGTGAGGAGACGACGTGAACCAATGACAGGCAATGAGGCCTAATTCCAGACTTCAGTTTCATCCCCAGCCAGTTTATTTAGTTCATTTCCCCCAGAAACAGCACCAACAACGTTTTCTGCTCACTACAGAAACAACGGCTGATTAATGAGGAGCTTCTGTTAATGTGTGAAAACTGTGTTTCAGGTGAGGGAGAAGCTGGTGGAGCAAGGAGTCACTGAGGAGGTGAAGCTGAGGTGGAGGACGCAGCCTGATGGGAAGGTTTTCCACAGAGAGGAGGAGACAGCCACTTACTGTGAGAAGGAAGACTGTGCCGGTTTAGTCTGAACGTTATTGGCTGATGTTCCTCAGATGATCTGCTGTGTAATTCAACTTATTTCCATCTCTGTACTCTGACTGCTGGACTGTAACAGCGTAGCTTTGCATGACTGACAGTTGGAAATCATCCTTCTTTATCCTAAGCTCAGATCAGAGTGTCTGATGAGCTGTTTTATGCCTCTTTGTTTCTTCTGATTTGTGAAGCTAAAGTTTGCAGGTGAGCGGGTGGGCGGACCTTCTGTGTCTCAGATATAAATGTTCATGATATCCTGTCTCTACATATGAAAGTTCAAGAGGAGAAAAAGGTGAAACTGAGTGTTCAGAGCAGCCTGATGTCTGAGCTTTTTGACTTCATACTTTATAGTTCAAATGAGCACCCAGCAATATAACAGTAGATATGCCATATATGTCAGTGAATCGCGCATTTATGCTCTCTATTATCATATTAAATATACATTTTTCTGTCTCAGAAACGTCTCTGCTGCTGTTTGATTCTGTAAACTACAGTCATGGCTCTGCATCCATCTTCATTGTAAACTCTATTCAATAAAGTCTATTGATATTTTATTGTCCTGTCAGAACTTTCAGTTGCTTCATTTTTATGCTCTTATTTTGAATTTGATGCAGTAACACACATCATAAAGGCTGAGACAACATGAAGTTTAATGCTAAACAATAAGAGTCTCACATACAGTGAAGCTGATTGGCGGGACAGCAGTCACATGACTGGCTATGAAATCCCAGACAGACAATCCAACAGTTTGTGAAACATCTGAATGTAAAATGCTGAAAACTTCTGCTGCTCATCTGTTCACAGAAAAATCTGTGAAAGCGACGAGACAGCTGTGTGACGGTGATTTTCAAAATAAATTCAGATCAAATATTTTCTGTTTTAAAACACAAAGTGTTTCACAGTCTGATAAAACTCCACATTAAGACCAGAGTACCTGTCCACACAGCGGTGCATTCACTGCTGCACACACACACACACACGCGCGCGCGCACACGCGCACACGCACACGCACATTAGAGGAACAAAAGCCAAAAACAACAGGAAACAGATTAAAGCTCATCTATAAAATGAGTTGTCAGCAGTCGCTGCCCTGACATGGACGTGGCTGATGTGTTTACAGATGCATGTCTTTATTTTTCCTTTTCATGATGATCATGTGTTTTGAATAATTGTATTGTTTGTTATTTTCTCTTTTACCGTGGGAGGGGCTTTCGTGAGAATGAGATAAAGTAAATGATGGGCTGAGGAAAGCTGTTCCAAAGTTGGGAGCTGTGACTCTGGGTCGGTTTAGTCTGCCCACCAGGAAGTGACTGATCAGCTGATTTTTAATGGCTGATGTTCACAGGTTGATTTGACTCTTTTTTATCTTTAGAAAAATGCTCGTTTTGTTGGACAATAACATTTTTGTTATTCAGAGATGCTAACAGTAGAAAAGGTCTGAGTGGTAATGATCGAGTTTTCCTTCAGGACTTCATCGTTCTTCCTGAAAATGTGTGACTGACCATTTAAAAGTCCAGCCCTTCACCTCCACAGTAACACTCTAAGGAGTTTAAGACCATGGCGCCATCTGCTGGCCAAACCTTCACATTGCACCACGAGAATAGAATAGAATTCAACTTTATTGTCATTGCACACGTCACAAGTACAAGGCAATGAAACGCAGTTTGCATCCATCCAGAAAGTGCTTTAGCCACAATATAGATGTATTACAGAAATGGGTCTGTTACAATGTTCATGGTATGAAGGTATGTCATGAATAAGCTCTAAGTATGTGCAGGCTGTAGTGAGTATACAGGCTATGAACAGGATATCAATATGAACTATGCAAGTTATAAACAGCTGGTTATAACTTGCATGTGGTTTATAGAAGATGGTTGATCTTCTATAAACCGTTTATAGAATTATAATTATTGTATTGTACAGTATGATTGTCTACACGGCGTTTACAGTAGCGCAGTTTAGATCAGTGAGATATGTGGCTAATTTCTACAGAGGCTGTATAAAGTGCTAGTGGTTGTGTGTGTGTGTGTATGTTCAGTCCATGAGTTGATGTGGGTCATGGACATTAGCTTGGAAACGATGTTTGATGATCTCCACATTTTCTTTAACTTTAAACTTCCTCAAAGACAATCTGACCTCAGTCCAGAATAATCCACTTACTTCTCTTTTTGTATTGCCGTGTGTGTGTTAACACTCTTCCTGTCTTGTTATTTTAGAGCTTCTTTCTTATTGGAAACTCCCTGCGTCTACACAAGTTTGACCATCTCATGTCAAACATGAACACTTTTACACTTTATTGAATGTAACAACAACCAAACTGCAGTCTGAAACCATCTTTGTAATAATAAAGAAGCCTCTCATGTCTGTCCTGTGTTTCCTGACCCCGATGCAGAAGTCTGCCTGATCCCAAACCAGAAAAACTATTTCTCCTGCTTTAACAGGCGAATTAAAGAGAAAAGATGACTGAACACGAGCCGAGACTCAGAACGTGTCAACCAGCTTTTATGTGTTTTTACTCAGAGGGTCCAAACTGCTTCAGCTCAGTCCAGAGATCCTCTGAAAACCCACTTCATGCGATTGTCCAGCCTCCTTCACCCAGTTCATGTGAGCTGCTTGTGCATGGTGGGTGTAGCTGAAGCAGACGAGCACTTAAAGGGTCTGCTGTCGGCTCCACCTGTATTTTTGCATTCTCAGTCAGTTTAACCTGAGCTCAAATCTGCATCAGCGTTTGGTCCAAAGTAGAAGCTGAATGCAACACTGCCTCCCAGAGGCCAAATGCACCAACTACAGCTTCATTCAGGCGGATTTACAGCTTGTAATGGATTTCCTTCCATCCATTTTATTTTGCAGGAACTGCTGTATACTGTGTGCAGAAAAACAGTAGACATAAAACTAACTGTACAAATGATATCAGCTTGAAAATGAATAACGCCAACGCAGTGTGGGAAAGCCCCACTCTTAGGGCATACTTCCACACACTGTCTCAATACTTTTAAATCACTACTCAAAACCCATCTGTTTAGAATTGCATACACCTGATCTGTCTTAGGCCGTTTTTACCTGCTCAGTTTTTATATTTACTTTTATGACTGTTTATGTCTAAATTTTATCTACCATGTTTGCTATATATACATTTTTCTTATGTTTTTCATGGTATTGTTTACGTGCTACTGTGAGGTGACCTTGAGGGTCTGAAAGGCGCCTATAAATAAAAAGTATTATCATTATTATTATTATTATTATCATTATTATTATTATCAATACAAATCAGACAAAAACAGATGCAGCAGGATCACAAACAGACACATGTTGGCTACATGTTGATGCTAAATGACTAAAATCACACGTGCAACACTTTCTACATATTTGACAACAGAAGAAGAACACAAACAAAGTTGGAATGTATTTTTAATTATTTTAAATTTTTATTTTATGCCAAATTAGATATTTTGCATAATCAAGCACCAAATCACAAAGTCTCCTCCCTGTTTGTACTGTAAGGTCAAAACCCTACAGTACTACAGAGAACCCCAACAATCAAACGATCCCCCTCTGAGCAAGCACGAGGCGACTGTGGGGAAGAAAAACTCCCTTTTAACAGGAAGAAACTTCCAACGGAACCGGGCTCAGAAGGGACGGCCATCCGCTGCGACCGGTTGGGGGGGATGGAAATCAAAAAGGAGACGAGATGGCGTGAACTACAGTTGTTAGAATTTGGATTTGGTGCTAAAATTCTGCTTCAAGATGTTAAAAGAAGCAGGGCGGCGGGGAAAAGCCAGGATGGTCATTTCAATCATCTCTGGCTTTAGTGAACCACCTGAAGGGTTTTCGCAGAGTTTTTCCCAACGCTGAAAAAAACCTGGAAATTTTGGACCTTTTGGGAGGACCGGGGATGACTCCGAGGCGCATTTTTAGATGCTTTGTCAGAACCTCATCAAAAGACGCATCCTTTGCCATCGCAGCCTTTAACACAGTGTCTGGGGAGCCAAACTCCTTGATGAGGCATTTGGTCATTTTCTTGATGAACTTTTTCTTGTCCTTCATCAGACTTGTGACGGACTCTGTGCTGCTGAGTTCAGGCTGCATCAGATCTCTCAGACGCTTGAGGATCGCGTCAGGTTCTTTTGTAGTACATGCTGCACTGGCAAAAAAGTGCTGAGTTTCAGGTTTGGATTTTCTGATGACTCTCATCATGAGGAGAACGGCGAGGTCACTGGAAATTTTCTCAGCATCAGAAGATGACGCTGATACAGACCTCATCTCTGACATGTCAGAGGAATCCTTGGGTGAGCCTGAAACACTGGCAGAGCGTTTTTGTGGGGAAATGCTCCCAGACTTTGGTGTCTGATCAGTCACCTGATCAGGTGTCTGATACCTGAGCAAAAGTCAAAAGTGGCCTTGCTCTACAAGCCTTCAGTACATAAAACAATATAATAGGAAAATAAGGATACTAAGGATATTGATTTCATGACACCATCTGTCCTTATGGACTAACGTCTCTGAGGAACGTTTCCAGCATCTTACTGAATCTCAGGACTAAGAGAGCTCTGAATGCAAAAAGGGTCCAAGCCAATACTAGCAGGGCATCGCTAATCAAGGGTCCAGTCAATATATCTGCTCTGTGACAGCAGGTAATAAAGTAATGGAGCAATATTCAGCCTGCAGCTTCCTGTGGTTAGCTGTTTACTGACAAATATGGGTCACCAACAGGAAGCGTCAGCCACATGTAGGTTATAACCTTCTCTCTGAGTGGGCACTTTGCATGTGACGACAGCTGAAACAGTACACAGTGCAGACTTAATCACAACACTGCGACTCAACCACTTTGTTATGGAATCTGATTTAGAGCAGAGATTAGAAGCAGGAAATGCCTGCTGAGGTCGGTGTAAACCAGTGGAGGCAGGTTTACACCGACATTAACAGGTGTTAAGTGTTAAAGTTGACTTTAACATGAGTGCAGAGAGAAAATGTGATGTTCCAGCACTCCTTAGAAAGAGAGCGTGTGTGATTCAGTGAGTGATGGTGTTGAACGGGACTCTCAGTTACAGGTCAGTGGTTGATTTTGTCATCATACCATCAGATCTGCAGTTTCTTGGACACACGGGTGAAGAGAGAGAAGCTCAGCTGATCAGCACTTGGTGGTGACTTGAATCAGGTGCTTGGTACCCGACAGACCTGGCGTTTCTAAACATATATGTCCCGGGAGGGTCTTGCAGAGGCCTCTTCCACATGGTGGAAGCATGAGCTGCAGCCTCAACATGGACCAGTGTGGCCCAGGCAGCGGCTGAGAGGAAAATTCAGTAGGAGTTTGGACAGGACATGAAGCAAGACTTTTAGCTGGCCCTGAAATGATTCTAGCAAACTGTAACTTGATTTGAGAGGAGGTAGTGGCCACTCCCACTGCCACGCCTTCCACAGAGAACATCGAATCGAATCCGGGGAAGAGGAGAAGGACTCACCCATCACTGCAGGTGAGGTCATTGTAGTAGTTGTGACAGTGACGGAGCAAATCTCCACGGGGTGAGATGAAATGAGCTGTGGTTGGAGCGTCGCTGGTCTTTGTCTTAGAGACAGGAGGAGCTCTGTCATTTGTCTCTATCACTGGCATCCTGGTCGCTTAACTGACGTCTTCTAGGGATGTCCTACAGGGAGGAGGCTCCAGGGCAGAGCCAGGACACGCTGGAGAGATCTGGCTCTTTGCTTGGCTGATCACCCTGCTCTCCCTGCTGCTTAGACTGCAGATGGATGGAAAATTTCACTTCTTCATGCGAGTTGGAATATGGCCAGATTTCCTAACGCTTTGCAGCAGGTGCAAAGTCAACTTTTAGTGTTAAAAAGCTACAGTTGGGATTTACTAAAGAGGCACAGTGAGAGTTTTGAATCAGAAAGGAGCAGACAGGGCTCATTTTCACCGGACTTACTGAGGAGTTACAGAACACACAAGGTTGTGGGGAGAACCTTTAAATTAAGTTTTATTATTTTGATGGTGGCAGGAGTGTTCATTTATTTTGAAAGAACAAGGAGAACAGAGCAAATGTGAAGAAAAACAGTTTGTGATGATTACGATAAAAAGAGACAGCAGCAGGTATATTACAGGTGATAGTGGCGTTGGCCTCATTCTTCTTCGTTGGTCCTCAGTGACGTCTGGAGGCTGCAACAGAAGAAGAAGACAGCAGCAGACAGGTCGGTGCTGATAAACAGGCTCAAACTCCAAATCATGACAAGTGATGCAAACAGAGAAAACTTTGTGATGATTCAGATAAAAAGAGACTCGGTGTTCAGAGGAAGCATGACGGTCTGACAGAGAAAGCCATCTGTGACCGTTGCTGAGGCTTTTTCTCATCCTCAGCACCGACAGTGTTTGTGTAATTACTCTCACTGCCAGAAGGGGGAGACACAGCTCCAGCCTGCAGGGAGAAACACTGCAGCTCTGGATTTCCAACAAAGGAGTTTATAAATCAGAGTTTTAGTTAAATAAGTTAGCAAACAAATGTAAAAGAAGAAGCACTGCACTGAGTGTTTTATACCTGCGCAATACTGTGACTCACCTGAGCTGCCAGACATCTTCAGCTCTCTGCTGCTGACCTGCTAACAAGATTTCCTGAGCAGAAACAAGAAGAACAGTTTAATTTTCAATAAAAAATAAAAAATATTGTTGAAATGTTTGAAAGTATATTTTACAAGTGTGTTCGGCCATGATTTATCAGTGAAAAGTCCATTTTATTTTCCACTTTATTTTTATAGCATCAGATCACAGCAACAGTCAGCTCAAGACACTTTGAGGGTTAAAACTCTACAACATTAGGAAGTAGGAATGGGTGCAAGAGAACAACGAAGGAAGTAATAACTGAAGTTTGTTCTGAAAGATTGACCTGAGAGGGAGAGTCAAAACAAACACTGAGCGGTTCTTGTAGAGAACCACTTCTACTGTTCCTTAGAATTGTTAGTCTGCTTGTCCATCTATCACCGGTTAACAGTACGTTTAGTCACTGTGCTATCCTAGCCTGGAGGGTTGCGATCTCAGGGATAATAGTAGATCAGCATGGGGTTTTGAGGCTCGTTTTATTTATTTATTTTTTCCCCTTTTTTTTTTCCTCTCCCCCTCTTTCTTTTGGGGCGGGGGGGTTCCAGAGGTTGGGACATATTTTTTCTGCACCTGCATTTTGGTACCTGAATGGCAAGCTCGCAAAGTCATCTGCTCTTCGTTTTATAAGCTGGAATGTTAAAGGTATAAATAATCCGGTTAAACGCACAAGGGCTTTTACTCATTTAAAATCATTGAGATCCGATGTTGTATATCTGCAGGAAACACACCTCCGATCAAGTGAACAAATTCAACTAATTAAACTGTTTCTCTGCTTGTCTGCATTGCCACAAATTGTTCTATTTGGTGATGTATCATAGAACTGTACTATATAGTGTATGTACGTTTCTGTGTTTGCTAGTAACTACCATCAACCTAAGGTCTCAGCTAATTTATCTTTGCAGAGATGTTCATTTGATTGTAACAGCAGTAGGAAAGAGCAGTAACAAGAGTAGGACAGCTAAGCTAATTATGGCTAAACATTTGGAATTTAATGAAAGCAAAAATTGACCTTGCAAAGATGGATAGGTTTATTTAGAAAGTCAGCTATTTACATTTAGTGTTCGTCCCAAGTAGGAGATTTTGAATTGAGTCTAAATTGACCGCAAATTTACTTAACTTGTTCAAATCAACCAGGCTGTTACTGAAGCAGTCGAGGAATTACCTTTGAGGTCTCAGTCATAGGTAGTAATGCAAAATCTAACATTACACTAACCTTATATTTTTGTAAAAGGCAAAATGGACTTTTTTCCAGGGTGGGGGAGTGTTTCATGTCTGTAAGTTAAAATTGTTATTTTTGTTGTTTCCTGATTTCTAAGAATTGGGAGAACAATTACATGCTAACAAAATGATGCATTTTGGTTGCCCATGTTTGGTGTTGCTTTGGGCTTAGGGTGATCACTGACGATGACTTACACCTAAAAGAGCTCAAAATCAGAAAACGTTGCTCTAAAACATGTTGACATGGTAAATGAAAATGAACAATAATCAAAATTGATCATGCAAACTGAAAGACTACTTACTATGTTTCTCTTGTTACTTCATTAGCCTCAGTGTTCTCAGATCATTCTTTACATAAAAGCACCCAGTTGTCTTGCAAAGAATGTGTAGGATTAGTGCAATCACACACATTCGAAGATACTGGTAGTTATTGTTTCAAATGCCTATTTCATGACAACCAGGCTAAATTCATCTAAGGGAGTATGAAAGAGATTATCTGGATGCTGAAATGATTGTTAAAATACATTAGGCCAATAATAGTAGACCTGTGCTACATTTGTCCAGCTAGGCAACACATATTTCTGCATAAGAGATACATGAGACACCCTTTAAATAAGCAAATTTCATGTTTAAAACATGGAAATGCAGCCAAAATGGACCATACAATGGCCTCAGTGAACACATCAGCACATAAGTAGAGATGAGGAAACTCAATCACATTAGACATTAATATGACTATGAGTAAATTATATATATTATATATTCTGTTACATGGTTTAAAGAATACAATGTGATAATCACACATGAGAACGCTGTTTCCAGTTATACAAATTTATTTTATTTCACTATTAAAGAAACCAATTATGTGAATAAAAGCTCACCACAAGAACATCTCCCAACCCAGTCTTACAAAGTTGCAGTTACAATAAAAAACTGTTGGTGAGCTAAAAAACAATCCTGGTGCTGATGCTTGTCATTGAACGTTTTGGACAGAGCTCTTGATTGAAATGCCTACCGTTGTGCGTAGGCATTTCGGTCCAGATGTTATGGAGTTCAGTTCAGCTAAGATGTATTTCTAAAGCACCGGATGGCAAAAATAGCCGCTTCTCGGCTGTTTATATTGTAAGGTAAAGACCATACAATATAAGAGAGAAAACCCCCCAACAATCAGATGATCCCCTGTGAGCAAACCCTTGATGACAGTGTCTGTGAAGGTTATCAGTCATCAAGGCCATAGTAGTCTAAGGAGCTTGGAAAGAAAAGCGCCTGGACTTCTTTAAGTTAAAGAAGTCCAGGCGCTTTTCTCCAAGCTCCTTAGACTTGGTGACGGTGGGAAAGAAAAACTCCCTTTTAACAGGAAGAAACTTTCGGCAGAACCAGGCTCAGTGAGGGGCGGCCATCTGCCTCGACCGGTTGGGGGGGGGGGCACAGCTGTTATAACCCCTGACGCAGCATAGCTTCTAATTCTGAAAGATACGTAGATACCTTAAACCTGCACTCTATGCAGGACACCAAGCGATGACACGACTTGCAGTACTATAGGAGTCTATGCAGAAACAGTTTTCTCTCTTGAATCTCTGTAATTTTTTTGCTACTGAGTGTCTGGGTGCAGTCACTCATTTTGGGCCAATTAAATCAAATGAACTTCCATTGTCTAAGTTATAGCCCTATTGAACCTGCGTTAACCAGGTTTAATAGGGAGGGCCAAAGTCCTAGTTGTGCTAAATTTCCTCGAATTCTCCTCGGAGATTTTCGAGTAGCTTCCTTTGTTCTTGAAAGTTCTTTTCCATTTGTCTCATCGCTTCCCGTCCATTCCACATCTTTTTGGTAAGGTCACTAACCTTATTTTCTAAGGCCTTATTTTGTTGTTTGAGTATGTCAACTTGGACATCGTAGTTGTTTATCAGATTGTTATGTTCTTCCTGTGAAACTTTGGGAGTCTGAGCTTGGGTTTGCAACGCCATGTCTTCTGTTGTCAAGGCTTCCTGTGAATCATACAGATTTTTCTTGACCTCTTCAAGCTCTCTTTTCATTTCCTCAAATTCATGGCACAACAACTCCTTTTCTCTGTTGGTCACGTTAACATCATGTTGGGAGTCTTTCTCAGTGGCTTTGAAGATCCGTGACTCTCCTTTCGCACCCTCATCGTGTGGTTTCAGTTCTTTTTGAGAATCACCACTCCTTTTGGAAAGCTCCTGGAGGTCCTGTTCAAGAAGTTCGTTATGCCGCCTCAATATGTCAATTTCATGTGCAAAGCATTGGCGTTCCAGGGTCTGTCTGAGCTGTTCACTGTCCGTTGTTTTGTTTTCCTCATTCATGATCCTTTTTCTTTCTTCACTCTCTTGTAACTCTTTAAAGGCTGTGTTTGCCTGATGGAGCTCAGTTTTAACAGCCTGTATTTCCTGTTGCATGTCATCTTTTTCCTTTTCAAAGTCCCTTTTCAGCTCACACATGCGTTTTATCATCACATCATTTTCCTCTCTTAAAGACTGGTTGTCCTTTTCCATGCCTTTCACTTTTATAACATAACCTGCCTTTTTGCTTTGCAGCTCTCTGATTTCATCCTGCATTTCCTGCATCACCTCTTTGTGTTGCTGAATTTCTTTGCTATTGGAGCTTTGTGAATCCTGTAGAACTGTATTCAAATATTCCAGCTCTTGAATTCTGATGTGAATTGTTTCATTCTCTAGTTGCAGGTCTCTTTTCCTCTTGTTTTTAGAGAACCCACTTCGTTTGAAGAGAACTTCAATGTTTTTTTGGAGAATCTTGTTCTCATTTATGAGCTCTCTTTTTTGCTCCTTAAGGTCGGCGTTCTCGACTTTAAGGTCACGTATGGTAGAGTTTTGTTGTTTGAGAGTTTTATTCTCATTTTTCAGCTCTTTGATTTGCTGTTTAAGTTTTTCGTTCTCGGCTCTCATGTTGCATACAACAGGATTTGACAGACTCATATTTCAAATTGAAGTTGATGCTAAATCTCTGTACCAACTAAAAGATTTTTTAAAAATACCGTCAACTGTGTCAGAAACGCAAGTTTCCAGTAGTTTCCTGCCTAGTGAATTCTTCCACTCTCTTTGAAAGACTGACAAGAGTGAGAACCTCTCCCCTATTTATAGGTTTTAGTGTGCTGATGTCATAAAGAAGACCAGAGATCAAAGGGATTCTGGTGAAACGTCACTGTGTCTGGTCTGGGCAGTTCTGAATTGAATAATAACAAAATGACGGGGGGCGTGTCTGGTAGCCATGTGAAGACGTGTTGTACAGGGCTCCTCAATGGACTAACTTGTTTCATAATTCCATTGCTCCAAAACTAACGAACTTTTAACAACAGTACGATAACACGCCCGTGTGCTGCTCTGAGGCACTTTTTACTAGTGATGGGACGTTCTGTATCGAGGCTTCGGAGCTTGTGTCGAGTAATGGAGGGGGCGTTTCCGCGAAGCGCGTATCGAGGCTTGCTTCATTTATGGGAGGAGCTGAAAATGATGACGTCCGAAGCCTCGCTGCCCGGCTGTACCACGTGACTGGTTCATGAAGTGGTTCGAACTTTGCCGCGAGATATGACAGATATAAACCCTCAGACTTCATTCAAAATGTGGGTGTTTGATGGAGAGTTGCGGTTAGAGAGAGTTTGGAGACCGTTTGGAGGTTTATGAGAGTGAGGAGAGAAAGTCAGGAGAGAATGGAGCCAGCTAAGAAGAGGAGGATGTCCTCCCCTGTGTGGGAACATTTTGATTTTATTCCTCCCAACAAGGTATGTAAATTTCTACAGAAGATGTATTTTCATGATACTGATGGTGCAATACAATTTATGTTGAGCTGTCTTGACTTTTGTACAAGGTGAGGTGTTTGCTATGTGCCAGGGAGCTGGGATATAACAACAACACCTCATCCATGCTTAGGCACTACAGAGCTTTGCATGAGAATAAGAGGAACACCGATTGTGGAGCAAGACCAGGTGAGCCATCAAATGCAATGATAATATAGCATGCAGTAATGTTACTAAATGATATAACAATATTATACAACTGTTATAAGTTACGTGTGTGATATTTATATTTGTGCTTTGTCTTTATTGTCTTTCCTCAGGAGAACAATCTCAAATAGATGAAGACCTGGTCAGCATGGTGATTGAGGACTCACAGCCATTTAGCATTGTGGAGGACAAAGGAGTTAAAAGATTTGTTAAATCATTAAATCCCAGCTATGTTCTCCCCACTAAAGGTCATAAAAGCAGTGAAAATTTAGTTTTTACAGAATAAAATGTGAACAGGCAGGACTGAGGCTCAAAGCCTCAGTGTGTAGCTGTCCATACCTCAACGTTACAAAAGCACAACTACTGTCCACACCCCAACCACACCTCACCTCACAGTAAATGATCATTTCCATTTCAAGCATTTCCAAATAATCATTTCCCATACTGCCACTATAAATATACACAGTATACTGCCATCACTACAATATACATGTTTTACACACTCCTTTTGTTGTTGACATTTACAGGCTGTGTGCAAAATGCCACACTCTTCAAATTCATGCCAGCTATTATTTTTACGTCCAGTAGGTGTCCTACTAGAGCAAATGAAGCTTCATGAAGCTTCGCGTTGGGGTGAACCAATTGGATGAAAAGCTTCAGTGCTTCATGGGGCTTCATCTGCCCATCACTAGCCTTGAGGGTCACCTTTTCTGGGACAGCTGGCTGTACTCAGCAAATACCCAGAGAGTACTTCAGGCCAGCGAAAGAAGAGCTGTAGTGCCAGCTGTGCTGTGTGTGGCGGCTTCTTTCTGCTGGTCTGTGGAGAGGTGAGCGTGTGTGTGTTACATCCCCCAGGAGGACGTCTCTTCTCCCTATTAACCCTTTGTTTTGTCCAGGCTCCACCTCCTCTGTCCTGATTGGATGCTGCGCAGAGTCTGGCTAATTGGTAATCAGCAGAGCACTATTTAAGGCCTGTGGAGCTGTGCTTCTGGGCCCTCTGGCCATTTTGGTTGGCATACTTGTGCAGGCCTTTGTATCTTGTATGAGCGTTGTTGTTTTCTTCATGTTCAGACTGCTTGTAGGGGAGAGCTGCCTTTTGTTTTGACACCCTGTTTTCTCCTGTTTATGTGTTGTTAGGTAGGTTATGGTTATAGGTTGTATATTTTGTTTCTTTGGAGTTAGGTAAGTTTCTTTTATTTTTACGTCAGGGATGTTTTGTTTGTTATGTTGGCCTTGGCTCTCCCTGATGTTACACCTCAGTCTGAACCCAAATCCCATCACCAGTATTAAATAAACCTTCTAAAATTACCATCTTGGCTCCTCCTTCTCTATCCACATTTATGTTCGTCCCTTCAACCCCCTAGACTAGCCAGGGGACGTAACATTGATTTAACGTTTTTTAACCTCCTTTTCTGTTTCATGACCAACTCGTTGATTTTCTTATTTTTCCTCTTTTTTATAGGAGACAGCGGTTTGTCCATCACTTTCAGTTTATTAGTAATAAAAATCTTCATAAAAACCTTTAATTAAACTACTTTGCCTTCATGTCTCCTTTTTTCAACCCGGACACTACTTGTTACTTTCCCCACGTCCCCTTGACCTTTTAGGGGAACATAAAAGGGTCACAGCAGCAGACGACCAGACAGAGTGTCAGCTAAGAACATGCCTGCAGGGAAACGCAAGACTGTAAGATTCATAAATTCAAAGAAAAAAATAAAATCAAACAGAAAGAGGCTGACTCGTGTGACTGAATGGGCACAGAAAGGAAATATTTAGTCATCATAAGTCTCCAAATGTTGAAGCGAACAGCAGGCGAGGTCCTTGTTTGTCATTCATAGCTCAGAAGTGACAACCACACGGAAAGTTTCCAGCTCACTCACATTTTTACGGCTAACTTCTCAATCTGTCATTTTAGGTGGCAGCAGTGAGGTTTCACAGCTGCTTTTATTAACCACAAGTCCCCATTTTAGCCTTTAATGGTGCATAAAAACATGCACACACACACACACACACACACACACACACAATGACGGCCGCTGAGAAAAATCAATCCAAGCTGCGCGTTGTTGAAACGACCGTTGGTGGGACCGTTTAGCCGGCTGTCACAGCTTCACTGAGGTGTTTAACAGCTCAGACGTGGTTTTAATATTAATGTTAGAGATTCAGTTACAATAAAATGTATTCATAACAGTATTTTTAACGGTTTCTAGGCTGAAGCATCCTTTCAACACGCTGCAGGGTTTCTCTTCTTTTTTGAAAGTCCTCAAAATAATATTAAGCTGTCATTTTACCTCTCTGTGCAACTTTATCAACACTGTGTTATGTCCTTTTAATGCTTCAGTAATAAATCCCTGTTGGGGCAACTGAGATTTCAGTGGAGATGAAACTCGAGATGCTGGTTTTTGGTAATCCAGACTACGCAGCAACGTATGAATGACTAACATCATCTGAGATGTTAAAATTACAAGAAATGTTTCAGTTCATAAAGAAAAAACTCTGAGTGTAATCGTAACGATGGTTTTATACCTCTGAGGAGCCAGGAAGTGACAGCTAACAAAACAAAACACATTTCTGATGAAAGAGGAACCAGAACAAAGTTTCACAAAGATCCACAACAGCAAAACCTTTCAAAATAAAATGCACAAAAGACAAACAAAGACCTGTAAGAATCACGGTTTATTCACATATTATAGTTAGATTAATAATTCATTCCATTAGTAATGCATGTAAACATTATTACATTAATAAAGATCCCATGTATGTAGGAGTTAGAGCCATAGCTGATAGGTAGATGTTGTCCCTGGTTAAGCTTTTAAGGTACAACACGCTAATACAAACCAGGAGCGTCTAAGAAACAGAAACGTGCGCTTTAAGGTGCTTATTGTAAAAACTCTGCGTTTATAATGAACTGAAGCTGTTAGTAGAATTTAACGAAGTAGCCGCTGTGTCTCTATGTCAGCATAGTGTCTCAAACAGATATTATCTCGAGGTAAAAACATGGCTGGGCTGTCCTGGCTGACTTTGACATCTAATACTTTTATTTCTGGTGTTTTATTGTGAAGCACTTTGAGATTTTTATCTGTGAAACGTTTGACATGAGTCAGTTTTACTTACTGATGTACTGTAATATCAGTTTTTGTGAAAGAATAGTGTGGTGAGTTAGTTGAACCTTTACTTAAAGGCAGCTCTTTAACAGTAAACCCTCATTTACAATGGCGGCTTGGCAAAGGGGAAAAAAACAGGGTGGAGCCCCCTGGTGGTGAACATTTCAGTTAAATTTTGCAGCGTTTTTTGTTTGTTTTTGTAGTTCGTTCCCTCGATAGTTACCACTTTAATGTCTTTTGTTACCTTGATGTGTTTCTAAAAGTTGAGTGATGAGGAAACTGATAAATATTTGCAGCCTTTTATCACTGATAAACCTTTACTAAATATTTCTGATTATTTCCGGGCAGACTGGATCTCCACAGCTGGATCTCCGCCTCTCCATTCCAGCCAGATGCTGATAAAGTCATCTGCACATCAGCATGGCGCTCAACAGGCCTATGAGGACGGTGACAGGCACCAGGAGTAGGGCCACGTACAAGAACCACGGCTCTGGGTACACGCCTGAAATCAAAACGCACAAAACCCTTTGTGTGAAGTTTGATCCCATTATCAATAACACACGAGTGCAGTGTTGGAGTCCTTTTTCCAGTAAGAGCATATTTCTAGAAGCTTAAATGACAAACTCACCATGACGCGCTGATGAACATGTAGTGGACTCATTTTTATCACCTTCTCCAACTTCTGAAACCAATGAGAAAAAAACCTTTCACGATTAAACAGGTTTCCTCTTCAAAGATACACATTGTACATGAAATCGGTTTAAACCCCTCAGAGTGAATGTCAACATAGGGAGAAAGAAAGAAAGACCTTTCATGGACTTTATGTCCAAAAAAATCTGTACTGTGTTGAAGAGACAGCGCCTGAAGTTGTTAGAGAGCCAGGCTGTACTTTTGTGTAATATCAACGTTGTACCACAAGATGGCGAAGTGAGTCAGTCAGGCTAGTCGTTTAGGTAAGCATGCTAAAACATACCTGTAGTTACTTCTTTCCTAGTCTTTAGACACTTTACTTACATAACCACTGAAGAGGTTGAGCAAAGGGGTTCAAAAACTTGCTAAATTTACCATAAGGTAAAAGTAATAGTTTCTGAAAAACATTTAGTAAATCTACAAAGATTTAATGGCCAGTTTATGAAAAGAAAACTTGTGACTATATGAGAAAAAATGTCAAATTTATAAGAAAAGCTACACCAAAATAAAATAAAAGCAGACGACCTGCTGTGCCGTCGGAAAAAGCACGACAATCACATCATTAAGGAATTATTAGCTCATGTTCATTCAACGAAGTCATCTTAACTACAACAATATAACATGATATATCACTAAATTCACAATTTAAATTAAAGTAAGAAATACCAAAAACTTTAATAAACTGTAGAAAGTATAAAGTCCAGATTTCAGACACACAGCTGCTGTGCCCCTAAAAAACATTTTAGCTCATCTTTTAAAGAAGCATAAGCGAACAGAGTCGTGCAAAGAAAATCTCACACAGAAATTCAGGATTTTTCATATTTCCTGTTAAAAAAATTTCTGTAAAGCTTAATTTTTACTGTTCAAAATCTGCAGTGTCATTGATTCCTCTCAGGAGGACGATGATTAATCTGATGATTGACTCAATCGGAGGTCACTAAAAGCTCTCATTTCTAGAAATATGGACAAATTTATTAAACCCCCCAAAATATGAGTATCCAGAGTTGGGACCAGGAAGCAGAGTTGCAGTCTTACACGCCTCTCTGCAGCTTCTCTCCTCCTGCTACCCCCCCAAAAACCCATCTCCATAGAGACTGTGTCAGCTTCCAAAAAGACAAAAAACAAACTAAAAACCAGCAACAAACAACTTAAACATAAACAATCACAAAGAAAGAACAATACAGTATCCACATCTGAACCAAAGAGTAAAACAGTGAAATGTGGATTATTAAATATTAGGTCTCTCTCCTCCAAGTCTCTGTTAGTACATGACTTAATAATTGATCAACAAATCGATTTACTCTGCCTTACAGAAACCTGGTTGCAGCAGGATGATTATGTTAGTTTAAATGAATCAACACCCCCGAGTCATTCTAACTACCAGAAATCTCGAAGCACAGGCCGGGGGGGAGGTGTGGCAGCAATTTTTCACACCAGCCTATCAATTAATGAAAGACCCAGACAGACTTTTAATTCATTTGAAAGCCTGATGCTTAGCCTCGTCCACCCCAGCTGTGAAACTCAGAAACCAGTCTTACTTGTTATCATCTATCGTCCACCTGGGCCTTACACAGAGTTTCTGTCTGATTTCTCAGACTTTATATCTAATTTAGTTCTGAGCTCAGATAAAATAATTATTGTGGGTGATTTTAACATCCATGTAGATGCTAAAAATGACAGCCTCAACATGGCATTTAATCTGTTATTAGACTCAATTGGTTTCTCTCAAATGTAAAAGAACCCACCCACCACTTTAATCACACTCTAGATCTTGTTTTAACATATGGCATAGAAACTGAACATTTAACAGTGTTTCCTGAAAACCCTCTCCTGTCTGATCATTTCCTGATAACATTTACATTTACAATAATTGATTACACAGCAGTGGAGAGTAGACTTTATCAAAGTAGATGTCTTTCTCAAAGCGCTGTAACTAAGTTTAAGAATATAATCCACCCACTGTTATCATCTTCAATGCCCTTAGACTCTTTTTCTCCAAGCGATCTTTCTGAGTTAACTTCAATAATTACTTCCTCCAAACCATCAACGTGTCTTTTAGACCCCATTCCTACAAAACTGCTCAAAGAAGTCCTGCCATTAATTAATGCTTCGATCTTAAATATGATCAACCTATCTCTAATGATCAGCTATGTGCCAGAAGGCCTTCAAGCTGGCTGTAGTTAAACCTTTACTCAAAAAGCATCTCTAGACCCAGTAGTCTTAGCTAATTATAGGCCAATCTCCAACCTTCCTTTCATATCAAACATCCTTGAAAGAGTAGTTGTCAAACAGCTAACAGATCATCTGCAGAGGCTTATTTGAAGAGTTTCAGTCACCCTTCTCAATCACTATGTGTTCACAGACCTCTCTGCACTGAATCACTCTTGTCATTAATCTCTGTCTCTCTTCCACAGCATGTCTTTTGTCCTGTCTTCCTTCTCTCACCCCAGCTGGTTGCAGCAGATGGCCGTTAGCAGCAGTGTTGTGATTTGGTGCTGTATAAATAAAATTGAATTGAATTGATTACCAGACAGGTTGCTGTGGAAGATGCTCTTTGTAATCACGTCATCCCTCAGGTGCAGCTGGCACTCGTATTTCCCACGCGACCACAGAGGTACGGTCTCAGAGAGAGTGACGTACGGCAGAGCGGCGTCGGCGTCTCCTGGAGCTGAGGTAACATTTTGGAGTCGACGGCCGTTGTGAAAAATGTGCAAAGAAAATCCAGCATCCCGCGTCACGCTGACCTCACAGCCTAGCATGCAGGGAGCGTGTTTGGTGACATTAAAGACCGTGGCGCCTGAAACAAGAGACACACGTACAGCACGGTCATAGACACATATTTTTATAAAATTCTTTCAGAAGTTCGGGTTTAATCACTGGAACCAGAAGTATTTAACATAAATAATAAATGTATTCACTAATTAAAAGTTCTTTTTCAAACAGAATATCAAACAGGATGTCAGCTCTAGTTTAATTCCTCTTTCATGTGAATCTTTTTACACAGGTCGCCTTTCCCTCGTTGTTTTTCTTTCTGTGTTTTTTACCTCCATACTCAGAGCAAATATTTCACAGCTTTTCTGCAGACTGCTCTGTAGGTCTGCAGAGGAAACTGTTCACGTGCACGTGCCACAGAGGGCTGTTCTGTCCTCCTGACACGGTCTAATGTAATCTAACCCCTGACCTTTAACCTTAAACCTCCTCTCTGTCAGCCAAACTCTGCAGAACAAGAGTCAGTAGATGTGAATACTGTGAAATGTGACTACGTTTGGTCGCCCATGTGAAGCAATAAACAAAAAAACAACAAATCTTCTGCCTTGTATTTACCGTAAACCACAAGGGAAGTTGTGTCCCCCTTCTGCCTAAAATTTCCATTCCTCTCTGTGTGAAGCGAGAGCTTGCACCGGTACTTCCCGCTGTCAGCCCACTGCACACTTTTCAGAATCATTGACTTGTTTGTTGACATCCCGTTATTGTCCAGAAGGGTTGCACGGCTATTGTTCGGGGTCTGTGAGGGGATCAACCGTATGAAATCAGCAGCCATCTCATTTAATTTCCACCAGTAGAGGATGGGCTGGGACAGGAGCTTCTCATCTTGCAGCCGGAGCTCACAGGGCATGATGATATCCTGACCCAGAGCTGCAGAGAGCACAGCAGGCTGGTGAACAGTGACCAAAGAGAAAGCACCTGAAAGACAGCCAGTAAACATGAACTGTCAAAAACAACTTTATTGATATAGCACCGTTAAAAACAGTGTTTACAACATGCTTTAAAAAACAGGAAGTTGTGATGTCATGTCCAAGAGCAGTGTGACACAGAAATGCCCTCTTCCTCTTTAAACCTGTGATTGGTTGTGAATACACTGACAGCAGCACAGACACACAAACCAAAGACCACACTGTTTTATTATTTGTGGCTGTGGTCATCACTGGGCTATTTTACCAACCAATGTGTAGCTTCATACGAAGAACCACTTCTGTCTTGTGGTCATGGGAAAGCTGGAGTGCAGCCTTCTACCCAAGTTTCATACCTCCGTGTCTGATAAACTAGTGCGGCTGAAATTCACAGGCTTTACAGTAAGTATGTGACTCATGAGGGAATGTTTTAAAACTGTTTCTCTGCAGTTACTGGATGCAAAGGTTATAATAAGGAAGGGTCAGCTTTAAACGGAGTCAGGGACAAAACTTACAGTACTGGGTTTTTCCACATTTTAAGTTTCTGTTTAGTGAGCCACTCGAGGGCCACTGTTGTTTCAGGGACCCAAATGCACAAGGAGGAGTAGCTGCCCTTTTATTGAGGCTGATGCAGAAGACAAAACACTAGCAAAGTCCAAAAGATCAAATCCAAGCAGGCATGAGGAGCACAACTGAGGAGCATAGAAGACGTGTTGACCATGCAGGAAAGATTGGAGGAGGTGTTAGACACAGGAGAGAAAGGCAGGTGAAACTAATCAAGAAAATCAGAAACACAAGGAAAACTAATGCAAGGCATGAAAATATGAACAAATTTCAAAGTAAAACAGAAAATAAGGAGAAGTTAGATCGACAAGAATACTAATGCATCAAAGACAAGAGGAGATGACTGAAGCAAGACATGAAGGAATCCAAAACAGAAACACGGAAAATCCTAGAAGCAAATCCAGGTCGCAGGAAACATTATGGTTTGGTTTAAAACACATCCTTTAACAACAGCAACCTTCTTAGTGGAACTTTCAGTTTCATCCATTAACTCCAAATCACAACAACAGTTACCTCGACGTGTTTTATATTGTATGTAATTAGAACTAAATATCAGCAACAACCCCCTATAAACAAGCACTTGGTGACCGCAGGAAGGAAAAACTTCCTTTTAACAGGAAGAAACTTCTGGCTGCAACTGGTTGAGTGAGAGTAGAGATACAGGACAAAAGACAACGCTGATACCTGCAAATTATTAAATACAGTACAAACACATGACAGGCAGACTCATTCCAAATGACATCATGTATGTAATGAGAACAGAGGAGGCTGTTTTATCTTTAAAATTCTTTACTGATATAAACATTTAGTCTGTATTGATGGTGAGAAGAAGAGGTGACATTGCATAAAAGTTTTCCTGCAGATGAATGAAGGTAAAGTAGAAACCAGAACAGTCGTGAGGGTCGCCTGCTGGTCACGCTTCAAGAACTTAAACAAGAAGTGACACAGAGGAATTTTCTTTAAAAATCCCTGAAAGAAGAACTTTGGGAAGACGTTATTTTTAGTGGATCTGCATCGTTACTTGCTTCTATTTTCACTTCCCCCAAAAATATGTACAGTGTACACCAACATTTCCCAACAGCCAAATTCAAGCGCAAAAACTGTTGAAAGTGACAAAAACAACCAATCAGCATAAACATAAACAACAAGTTACTTTTCATATTCTAACTGAAGAGACCGTGATGCTGGTACAGCACTCTCCTTTATGTCTTTGTGCATAACTGAAGTTTAAGTCTGGGACCGGCATCAAAAGCAGTTTGGAACAACAACTCTTCTTGCTAAATGTTTCAGTGAGAAACATTAGCTTTCATCCTCTTACAGTTATAGGAGTGGTTAACCTCTTAATATGCACCAACACTCTTGTGTTAGGGCTGGGCTGCGTTTGCCTCACAATCTAAACAAAGATAATGATGCATATTTCTCGTGGTTCTCAGCGTCCTACTGGTTGTGCTTTGATATAAACACCAAGCTCCGTTTTTTCCTTACATTGCATTTGTGTCTTTGCTCTCTATGAGAGACCAGTGCTTGGTCTTTCAATGAGTCTTTTAACAGATTTGTAGCTCATTAGAATTTAAACTGCTGGCAGTCAGTCAGGAAGTTCACTGAAATGCTGAATGTGTGTAATTCCCATCACAGCTGCACAAGTGAAACTTTCTAATCTCATCTGATCTGAGCAAGCTGTGTTTTTCCGAAAAACACACCGAAGCAGAAACACACCTCTATGCTGATGATACTGATATTTATGCACGCGCTCCCTCTGTGCTGCGGGCAGAGCTTCAGACTGAATATCACTCACAAACGTAAACGCTCACAAAGCGAAAACATTTATGGTGTACTCGAAATCTCATCTACAGCACTGTGCTGACTTAGCAGTTTTACATCTGATACCAAAGGGTGTACAAGTATACAAGAACTTGAGAATATGGATGGATGACAAGCTTTTCTTGAACTTGTTTCTTTTAACCCTGTGATATGTTATGGTGGTTTATCTCGTCATTCAGTGTTCATGCCTTTCTGTCTTTAATTAAAAGTCTCTTCATTTTTCATGAATCGGGTGGATTATCATCACAGACTGTTCACAAGAAACAGTGCGGCACATGTGTACCTGTGAAACAGTCTCAGCTACACTCCCCCAAACAGTTGCTTTTTAACATTTCTGGCTGTTTGGAAACCGTTATGTTCGGGACTGCTGCTAGGTCAGCACACTGGCAGCAGATGGCCCCGCCCCTCCCTGAGCCTGGCTCTGCCGGAGGTTTCTTCCTGTTAAAAGGGAGTTTTTCCTTCCCACTGTCGCCAAAGTGCTTGCTTTTTGGGTTTTTCTCTGTATGTATTATTGTAGGCTCTACTGTACAATATAAAGCACATTGAGGCGACTGTTGTTGTGATTTGGCGCTGTGTAAATAAATTTGAATTGAATTTCATATTTTTTAATGTAATGTACTTTGCAGAAGGATCTGATCTGGAGCTTATATCTATCGTTGAATTTAACCGTCTCTAGTATCTTGTCTTTAAGCTTGCTGCTACCTTTGCTGGTCAAAGAGATTTGATCCCAGCGGCACTTCCTTCTTACATACAGGTAAATATAATAGATAAAAGCTGACGTGTTTATGTGGCTTAAAATGACAACTTTTGAGTTTGTCTTTTAACATTAGCTGTTAGCTTAGACAGAATGAATGAGTGTATCCCTGCATGTTTGCTAACAGCTGGGATTCTGATTGTTTTAGGAGGCAATTCAGTATCTGACACAGCATTTATGTTACAGTTACCTTTAACATTGAACATGTAACAGTTTAGAACTGTCCACACATTTGTTAAGGTTTTGAGACTGTGGTCATACAGGCTTCAGCCACTCATTGATGATAAGCACCATGTCTGTACCAACAAAACTAAACGATTCCAGCATGATTGCATTTTAATTTGTGAATTGTTGTTGTTAAGGTTTACTTTATCAGTTCCCGAGAAACTATTACATGTTTCAGCTGGTTGGCACCTGCAGAGATTTTACATCTGTCTGTTTAAACCACAGGAAGAGGTAACCTCAATACTTTGTGTTACCTTGTAGCTAGTCATCGACATCTTCAGAGAGGAAATGGGTCAACTAAGGTAAAATCTTTGCAGCTCCTTAAAAATATATTTTTTTAAAGAGTTCCATTCTGAAACGAATGCAGAGAAAGATTCAGAGAATGAGCTCTAAATCTAAAAAAAGAGCAAGCTAAGAAGTCACATAGATTCATTCACTACAAGCTTTTTATGTGAATAATAAATAAAATTAGAAAAAATGGGTTAACTTTCAGTTTGGCTGAAAATTAGTTCTGCCCCTCACTGCAGAGGGAAAGATCATAAAAAACATATGCCAGACCATGATCCAAATTATTCTCTTTATTCATGACGAGCTAAGATGTCTCCATTCAGGACAGACTTTTATTGTGAAGGGTCACATTTCTGCCGGTATCTTTGAGGTTTAACACTGAAATGCTCGCAGCTTCTTAAATTAATAACAACACAGAAGCAACTGAAATGTCACATTGCCAGAAACCAAATCAGAAATACGTTTATGAATATTTCAAGAGACGGTTCAAGATCCTCATCACAAAAATAACACAAAATTTAACAAAATAAAACAAACATGTACCTGAGACCACAAAGCAGAGAATAATCCATGATGTCCTCCCCCACTTTGACAAATTCAAGCTACGATGGCGCTCACACGAAACAGCGCTTGACATGTTTCCTGACTGAAACCACAGGATAAAGATTTCCTACTGCGAGAGCGCGCAGATTAAATACTCCAGGGTGGGGTGTGTGTGTGTGTGTGTGGGGGGGGGGGGGTCACTTCCTCCCAGCATAACGAATCTGTGTGGGGTACAAAACAAAGCAAAACGAGTTTTGCAGCAGGAGGTTGCTGCCCAACATGTTGATGAAATCATCTCTCATCAGGGTCCAGTGAGTTTCACGATCAGCCTTTTTCAGCCTTTTACACGTTTATTTGGTGTCATGAAAATTTTACAACGTCAAACTTCACTTTTCCTCTGAGTGTTGTTAGAATGTCTCAACCATGTTGGTGTAAAGGGTCAGTCTGATGCACAGGACCAGATCCACTGACAGTCTGCACCTGTTGGCTGCACACTTTGGGACTGACTCCACTGTATATGTTTGTAGGTTCAGTTTTAAAGAGTAAAATGTTGGAAAGTGTACCTGGTGTCTCAGAGCTGTGACTCCTCCCACCTGCAGGACTCGTGTTTTTGGTTCTCGTGTTTACTGGTACTGTGATGAAACAGAGGGAGGAGGAGGACGTTCCCATTAGAGGATGTACACAAGGATGCATCTTGTATCAGTTGTCACAGCCAGGCGAGTTTTTTTTTTACTGTAAGCTGATGGTTTCTCTGTGTTTCCTGTTTCTGGCACATTTCTACTCAACGATTTGCACAAAAAAGTCCCCGGCATGTTTGTACTTAGCAGTGCACACACAAAGAGAGACTGTTTTTTCTACTTCTCTATTAATTTTCTTTCATTGCATTGTTGTTTCAGATTCTCAGAAATGTTCCCACACTGTTCAACGATTTACAGACGTTTCATTGTTTCTGTCATGAAGCAGTCCTTCTGTATCAGAGGTACGATGGAGGAGAAAACACTCCCTGGAACAGCTGGAGTGATGTGTGATCGGCTCTTCACTCTCAACGCTGAACATCCAGAACATCCAGCTACACATTTCAGGCAGCCCAGAAAGTTGTTGGACTTGGAGAAACATGCTGATCTTGGATGATACGTGTCGCACCCGCTGCATCCGCAAAGCCACCAGCGTTGTGGAGGACCCCACACACCCCTCACACACACTCTCCATCCTGCTGCCTTCTAGCAAAAGGTACCGGAGCATTCAGGCCTTCACTGTCAGACACTCAGTGACTGGACTGACACACATTCATACACCAAGTTGATTTTGCACATTTCTATTGCAGTGTTGTGTCTGTATCATTGTGTTCTGTCTTTGTTTTGTTTGTTTTTTGCAATTTTTTGCACTTCAACTTATTGTTAACATCAAATAGTAAAAGGACTGGTGTTTGTAAAGCACCCTTCAGCTGAGCACTCAGAATGCTTTCTGCTGCAAGTCTTGTTCTCCCAGTTACACACCTGCACAGACATACACACACACTTTAATTTACAGCATGTCTAAGTACAATCGAACACTCAGTGATGTCGACCATTACGTATTATTCATCTCTGGCTCTGTCTTCCTCCCCTCACTCCAACTGGTTGCAGCAGATAATCCCCCTTCCTGAAACTGGTTCTGCTGGAGGTTTCTTCCTATTAAAAGGGAGTTTTTCCTTCCCACTGTCAACAAACGCTTGCTCATAAAGGGTCACATGATTGCTGGGGATTTCTTTGTTTTTAGTATTGTGGGATCTTTACAATATAAAGTACCTTGAGGCAACTGTTGTTGGGATTTGGTGCTATATAAATAGAACTGAAGTGAATTGTTGAACGTTAAAAGCACCGAACCCAAACAGCTTCCTCCAAAGCAGACCTGGCAACAGGAAGGCACTGAGCTCAAACTCAAACAGCTGGTAGTTTGGTCAAATCATGCTCTTACTACAGATGAACGGCTCTGGAGTTTGATTGGAGTTTGATCGAGACCATCATCACTAAAACATCTCACCCGATTACAATGACAGTATTCACGTCAGAGCTTGATTTAAACAGAATGAACAAGGCAGGTATAAAAAAACACCCCAAGAGTCATAGCAAGGCATTTTTACTAAAAGACTAAAAATTCAGTCATATTATTGTCTACGCCTACAGCTCTTGAGCTGTATGCGTTTCAGACTCAAACGTGGGACGTCTGACTAATTTACAAAATTTGCAAATTTACAAAATGGTAACAACAGGTGTTCAAAAGTTTCTGATGAGGATACCTCAATCTGCCTCAATACCCAAGACTAAAACTAACACTAAAACACTGAAACATACAAACTAAACATTTAAAAAGAACAAAATGAACAAACACACTCTGGAAACTATCTGAAGCTGAATTAAATCAAAAAGTCAGAATGGTGATTACAAAAACTAATAACTCTGCCCGTTCATTCTGGCACATGAACACTAATGAGTTTCGCCTCGGTGTGGCTCGTGGGGTTAACCTATCGCAGTCCTCACACAGGCACCGCTGAGTCACAGCTGTACTTTTCCATGTCTCTCCCACATACATACATTTAGCCAACAAGTTGAACCCTCGATGGAAACTATACATGCATAACTAGCTCTGTGCGTTTGCAGAGGTGTGAAGACCACTCGCTCTTGAACAACTTTTTTAGCCACTGACAGTGTCGGGCTGCCTCTGCACACCTACCTGTGGTTAAGACATGTAAAAAAAACACCAACTTTGTACTCAGGCTTTAGAAAATGTTAAAAATGTGTTAGCTGTGTTTCCATACTGCTTCTCCAGTTCAAACTGGCCTGTTTCTCACTGGTTCTTACAGATCTCAGAGCAAACCTCCTCATAGACTGTATACAAAAGATGGACAAAGCCAACTTTAGATTAGCTGTTGGTTTGTGAAGCCCAGTTTTAAAGCTACAGCTTTATAATTGTGACTGCTAACATTATGACCTGGACGGGAGGGTGGACTGCAGTGTTATTGGCTAACACTAGCTAGCTTAGTTAGCAAGTTGCTTTTATATTTTATTATTAGACAAAGATCACCTGACTGTAAAAACTGCAGTTTTAAAATGATAAACCACTTATTATGGGAATAGAGGTTATCCAAACCTACCTGGCCCTGTGTGAAAAAGTAATGATAACCTAATAAGTAAAAGAGCCACAATCAAGAATTTACAATACCTGGTGATGTGTGTGTGTGTGTGTATGTATATGTATGTATGTGTATATATATATATATATATATATATATATATATATATATATATATATATATATATATATATATATATATATACATACATATATATGCCCCAGAGACAATCCAGCACATAACAGCAGGGTGCAAGATGCTAGCAGGCAAGGCATACATGGAACGCCATAACCAAATGGCCGGCATAGTGTACAGGAACATCTGTGCCGAGTATAACCTGGAAGTCCCGAGGTCAAAATGGGAGATGCCCCCAAGGGTGGTGGAGAATGACCGAGCTAAGATCCTGTGGGACTTCCAGATACAGACGGACAAAATGGTGGTGGCTAACCAACCGGACATAGTGGTGGTAGACAAACAGAAGAAGACGGCCGTAGTGATCGATGTAGCGGTTCCCAATGACAGCAACATCAGGAAGAAGGAACACGAGAAGCTGGAGAAATACCAAGGGCTCAGAGAAGAGCTCGAGAGGATGTGGAGGGTGAAGGTAACGGTGGTCCCCGTGGTAATCGGAGCACTAGGTGCGGTGACTCCCAAGCTAGGCAAGTGGCTCCAGCAGATCCCGGGAACAACATCGGAGATCTCTGTCCAGAAGAGCGCAGTCCTGGGAACAGCTAAGATACTGCAGGACCCTCAAGCTCCCAGGCCTCTGGTAGAGGACCCGAGCTCTAAGGATAAACCGCCCGCAGGGATATGAGGATATATATATGAGGATATATATATATATGAGGAGGAGGAGACAATCAAAATCTCAGTAACCTAAAAATCGAACTGGATCTTGTTGATTTGTTGCGAAAGGAATCGGGAAGTAAAAGTTATCAGGCCTTATTTCAGTTTTTAAAAGAGGGAAACCTGTTTGGAAGGATTTGAGGATTTTTTTTTTTTTGAGCGTCGTTCCAGACCCTACTCCATACCAGTTGGTGGCGATAATGCACCTTTCAATTGTTTGCCAACCGCCAGTACAAATGTAAGAAAGAAAGAAAGAAAGAAAGAAAGAAAGAAAGGAAGGAAGGAAGAAGAACGCTTACACTCCACTTCAGCAGGTGGCGCTAACGCACCTCTACAGTGATTTCCCGACCGCACTACGGAAGCCGTAGAGGAAGAAGAAACTCGAAGATGGAGGATTTGGTGTCTGTTGAGAAGAGTCCGGTAAGAATCGGTTTCCCCGGTTTTCCTTTTCTTACAGTGAATTCTGTGTGATGGGCTTTCGTAAACTCACGTGTTAGAGTGTGTCTGTCAGCGTGTGTGTGTCGCAGTTTGTTTTGCTGGTCGTTAAAACGGTGAACCGCAAACCTGCCGATTCATTCTCAGCGCCGCTGCTATGTCATCCAGTTAGCCGCTAATGTTAGCATCACGTTCGCAGATCTCAAGGAAAATGATTTGTTTTCTAAGTATGTGAGGAGTTTGTAAACCCGTACTCAGTAAATGTGTGTATTAATTATTCAGATGATGGTTTAATTGCGGAACTCGGTGTTTTAAGCACCGCAAAGTAGTCAGTTATTGGTAGCTAGCTGTGAAAGTAGCTAATGATTGTGATGATTGTGTAAAGCAGCTGCTGTGCGGGTCTCTGTGATTTTGTATTTGTCCCTGAATGCTGAGGGCTGTTTATAACGCCACATGTTTGTGTTTTTATTGTCGCCTTCGCAGGAAGACATGCCGGCGGTACTGAGCTCCAGACCTCAGACGGGACTCTCCTTCCTGGCACCAGAACCAGAAGATCTGGAGGACCTGTACACCAGATACAAGGTCTTATTATCTGCTGTTTAAGTTTCACAGATTTACACACACTTAAATGGGTCCACTTTGGTAAAAAGACTACAGGAGTCCTGAAAAATCCTATCGTGGAAGGACACTGTCCTGGTTCTATAGGATTTTGCATTGAATGTTAAGTAGATGGTAAATGGACTGGTTCTTATATATATATATATATATATATATATCTTTGTACAACTTGCGTCATTCACACACCTGAGTGCTTTTAATGCACACATTCACAACTTGGGGTTCATTATCTTGCCCAACTAGGGAATTAGAACCACCAACCTCCCAATTAGGTGACCTACTCTACTTCCTAAGCTAGGAACGGAAGGTGAGAGGTGGGGGACACAGGTTCATGTAGAAGGCAGTTAGGTCCAAATTAGTGGCTTTTTCTGATTTCAAAGCTCTTCTCACATGGGCATCAGCAGGTTTCTGCTGGGATGTGGTGGAAGACACAGGAGAAGAAGTGCAGCTGACTCAGTTGATCTGCTTCAGTAGCAAACAGCAAATTAATGGCGACTTCAAAACAGACCAAGTGAGAGACCCGTACTTATTTGAAGTTCACCGCCTGGAAAACAGTGGGTGGTGCATTATAGATCCAGGATTATACTTTGTTGGGTCCACTTGACAGAAATGTGGATGCATGTACCCTTAAGGCTTCAAACAAATTGTTGATGGTGTCATCAAGCTGCGCCTGTTTTGGTCGAAAGCATTGCAGCAGCTGGAAACGACGTCATCTGCAAATTATGGCAAATAACAAAGAGACAAAGCACTTTTGGAATATGGGGAAAGCCAAAAACTGCGCTTCCTCCACTTCCGTACCATTGATTCATTAATGTTGAATTCTCTCCAGCTGCTCTGTTCCCATGTAGTTGCACTATATTAATAACTAACCTCGTATTGTGAATGAATGAGCTCAGTTGTTCTCCAGGCTGAAGTTTGGCCCGTGTATAGCATCCTGCTATGCGATTGCATTTGTCCCTGACCACAGAATCCCTCACGTCAACTTTTATTGAGTGGAAAAAAAGTTGGCTTCATCCTCCAGCTTCACTGTGTTTATGCTAACATAGCTGTGTCGCTAGCAATCACGTAGCACAACATTATATACCAGCTAGTCCAACTTCAGTAACCCTGCAAACGCCACTGCTGTTTAGTTTCATTTATGTTGGAAGTGGTAGCAGAGCTGTACGTTTGAATTAGTTTCAAAAATCTCTCAGTCAGAACATGCTATATCATGTTTAGGTGGAAACTAGCGAGCTAACTTCCTGCTAACTTCTAACTCCGTTGAATTTAATAAATTCTGTTTTCATGGATGTTAAACTTAATTGTTACACCTGGTAAAGCAGCAACGCTGATGATTTTATTACAGATGAAATCATTTAGACAGTTTTTAACTCTCAGTGATGCTGCAATGTTCGTTTGACTTTGGGACCTGAAGCTGATGGAGTTTAGGACCCAGATTACTCCGCGAAGCTCCTGTTTACGGCAGCCGTAATGCTCTGACAATCCATCAAGCAGTGCGGCTTCATAGCTTACCAAAGTCGTATAATTTTTGGACAGTTTCTGCGCACCGTGTAGCACATAAAATCGGTTCGAGGTGAGTAAACACAACCACAATTCATACAAAAGGCAAACTGACGATTTTTGAGAAAATTAAAGGATTTTAAGTGTGCCTTATAGTGTGTGAAATACGTTATACAGAAGAAAAGAATATATCGCAATACATATCGTTCCCGCACATGCTTCAAATTATACCGTGATATGGACTTTAGGGCATATCGCCCTAGTCTGCAGCTTTCTGTGTCCACATTGTCTTGCTGTTGTTGCCCTCACAAACTCTGGCGCTCTGGTGTCATTTCAGCTTGTTACACGCACACTCTGGTGTGAGTGGCACATCTGTGTTTATTTTCATTACAGTGACATATGTATACATGAGCAAGTAGTATTACTATGAGATGCTGAAAGAAAGAAAGAAAACAGAAAAACCTTCACCATCACTTTCCTGCTCTTTGAAATGTCGAGGAAAAGTGCCGAGCATGTACAATGTGTGGACGTGGCCTCAGTAACGGTACCAATAGTTGAAGTGTTGAGAGGATGTTCAGGGTGAACATTTTAATAACGGTTGCTTTTGTCTTTGGAACATTCAGTGTTTCTCAGCTGGGGAAAAAAGGTTGGTTTCGGAGCTGTCAAACAAATTTCAAAAAATGTTTATAGAATCAAGTAAATCATTTTTTACTCAGAATTCCACGTAGTGTGTGTGTGGTTAGGATAAACAGCCTGTGCTACTGTGGGCTGGTGGTCCCTGCAAGACAAAGTTTACAGTCAAAACGCCCTCTGCTCAGGACTTAACTGTGTCCTTCAGCACTCTCACATTTTGCTTAGTTTGAATTCAAAATTTTGTTTCTAATCATCATGTTAAATAATCCAGGTGAAGTTATTGTGGCTGTTTTCATCGAGCAGCCTTTGGCATGGAAGCTGCAGATGTGACCTGCAGCTTGTGACCTGTGACCTTCATCTCCAGCAGGCTCTCACGCTGCTTTTGCTGTGTCTTTGCAGAAGCTGCAGCAGGAGCTCGAGTTCCTGGAGGTGCAGGAGGAGTACATCAAAGATGAGCAGAAGAATCTGAAGAAGGAGTTCCTGCACGCTCAGGAGGAGGTGAAGAGGATACAGAGCATCCCTCTCGTCATTGGCCAGTTCCTGGAAGCTGTTGACCAGAACACAGCTATTGTTGGTTCCACTACAGGTACTGTGGGGGCAAAAAGGCAAACTTTAATAGATCTACTAAACCAAAAGAAAGGGTTCTCTATTAGCATAAATGGAATATTACATCACTTGGAAATCAGTAATAATTGTTTTTGCTATCTTTCAGCAAGCCCTTTAACCTGACTCTGTGATAAATAATTAAACCCATAGATTATAAATGAATGAAGCTGCAGATGATGCATACGGGCTTTATCATGTTCCGGCTTTCAGATGTGCCATGTGCCGTGTACGCCTTAAATGTGTAATGAGCCCTGTTCCTCCTCCTCATTCCTCGTTGTCAACCTTTCAGGGTCGAACTACTATGTGCGGATCCTGAGCACCATCGACAGAGAGCTGCTGAAGCCCAACGCCTCGGTGGCCTTACATAAGCACAGCAACGCTCTGGTGGACGTGCTCCCCCCGGAGGCCGACAGCAGCATCATGATGCTGACGTCAGGTACGAAGACTTCAGGCTCTGACATGTTCAAGCCCTGTCGTGGAAACTCATCACAGTGGGCCGGAGCTTTCTTTGTTTCTGCACTCGCGTCTCATTAAAAATATCTGAAGCTGGCGCGTTCACTTTAACCATCAGAGCTGGTTTAACTTGTGTGTGTTTCTGCTTCCAGACCAAAAGCCTGACGTGATGTATGCCGACATTGGTGGTATGGACATTCAGAAGCAGGAAGTGAGAGAAGCTGTGGAGCTGCCTCTCACACACTTTGAGCTCTATAAACAGGTCAGATATTCAAGTGACATTTTCACACTCGTCATGGTCCACACTGCTAAACGCCAGACGCACAAACGGTAACTAAAGCCAAGTGTTAACTACACCTGGTCTTAGCAGTGCAACACAAAGGTTCAAAAAGAAAGTTTTAAAAATATAAAATGAGATTTACACTGAGCGCAGTGGTCGTCTATGCTTCCTAGACGTGCTCCAAACTAGTCACATGACTTCTGGCCACAGGCTGTATATAAAATATGGACGTCGTGTCAGCGTTTGGAAAGTGAAGCCAGTGTAAACCTTAACCTTGATTCTTCATAATGACCTGCAGGACCATTATTGTATACATGTGTATGAGAGAACCTCAGTAAAAACCTTCCTGATAGGTTTATGATCTCAGTCGCTGTTGAATAAAACATGTTAACTTTGTACATTTTAGCTCCATGAAAGTTTAAAAAAGACTCATTGGGGGATACATGTAGACTGTAGTACACAGCTACGGCCAGAAGGTGGCAGAAATGCATGAAGATGTTTGTCAACAATGACTGTGCAACAAATGTAAACAAAGGATGTTACATGACTTATTTTTTTATCACGAACCACTCGGTCATATTCAGCCTTCTGACTCTTTCCTCAGATTGGCATCGACCCTCCCAGGGGCGTCCTTATGTACGGACCTCCAGGCTGCGGTAAGACCATGTTGGCCAAAGCCGTGGCTCACCACACTACAGGTAAGTGCAGCAGGACGTGATGTGCACCTGTAATACATTTAACTTTAAAAGGCTTTAATATGATTTTTATAATAAGTTGTGTTTCACCGATTTTCTCTCTGCCTGCAGCGGCGTTCATCCGCGTGGTCGGCTCCGAGTTTGTTCAGAAGTATTTGGGGGAAGGTCCTCGTATGGTGAGGGACGTGTTCCGGCTGGCAAAAGAAAACGCCCCCGCCATCATCTTCATCGACGAGATCGACGCCATCGCAACGAAGCGTTTCGATGCACAGACCGGAGGTACGAAACAGCCCGACTTTTATACATGTTGTTTTTAGCCCCTGTCCTGCACGCGACTGTCTGCGTGACGAACTCGGCCGTCTAACCTCTTTGTTTCCTCTGCAGCTGACAGGGAAGTGCAGAGAATCTTACTCGAGCTGCTCAATCAGATGGACGGATTCGACCAGAATGTCAACGTCAAGGTGAGCCGAGCCTCTTAACTGTTTCCCCCTGTGGCTGCACCACATCTCTGCGTGCTGACTCGAGCTGCATTTCATTCACTGCATCGTTATCACTGCGTCTGCTGCAATCCAGCTTAGAGAGCATCCCCGAGGCTCACGGCGTCATTCATCAGCACCTTAAATGGACATTTTGCCCTTGAGCTGTTTACACATGGAGTGCAGCTAAGACTTGTACAAAGAACTCCTTCCTGTTCTGATGAATGCTATAACCCAGAAAGGTTTTTGGGGCAGATTTGTTTTTCTCTGCCAAAATAGTTCTTACAGTGAGAAAAGTGCAGGAACTTGATGGTTAAAATGTTACAAATGCACACGCTCAGAAATAATCAGGAACACTGTATTGTATTTATTCTCATTTGTATCATTAACAGCTTTTATTTGTGCTTATTTATGTGAGCATATTTATCATATGTAACAGATTCATGTAGTGTAGGTAAATCCTGTCTACTCTTTGTGGTCTGAAGCTTGCTTTGAAGGTGATTGCTGTTCAATTGCAGGCAGACAATTCCAGGCTCTGGTTGCCTAGGTAACTCACTAATATATTTACTGTCAGGTTACATGTCAATCGGCCTTTGCTGTGCTCTCACTGGCAGTCACTTGAGGCGATCGCCTGAAAGCTGAGAAAAGTTTCTCGGGTTATTTTCTGTTTTTTATAGTCGCTCGATGTGGGGAAATCTCACTGAGATCATGTGGTCTTCAGTCGCCACGTTGCTTCCAGTTTGGACGCAGCTCAAGTCGAGAGTAGTCCTCCAAAGAAATGATTATCCAATGAATCATTTCTTTGCCATATTTCCAAAGTGAGTTTAAGGCCTTTAATGAGGATCAATCTGCCTGTCGTGACGCTGGTTTGGACCACTTTCTTAGTATGTTTATCTTCTTCTAACTCTGGATGTTTTCCCAGAATAAATATTCTGAGACTGAATTCCTAACATATCACAGATGTTCTTGTCCAAAGTCTGAACTTTACGTGACGTACAGCCTGGAGTAAATCCTCCTCCTGTCCCGTCCAGTAAAAACAACACACGTCTCTAAAGTTAAGTAACCTTTAGTTCATTGACATTAGTTTATTCTACCACAGTATCCAGTCCCATTCTTCATCATCCCAGCACAGAATAATATACAAAGACTGTGTTTTCTTCCAAAATTCAAAATTACTGTGTCACGAAGTTCAGCAGCCGTCGGAGCGGTAAATTAGATCTAAAGGGCCGTAATGGCAGATCGTGGAGGATTTAAAGAAGCGAGATCCAAGTATTCCAAACTGGTACTTCATATAATAACCATTGTAAATAAATGGGAGATTAGTAATAAATAAAGCTCATTGTGCGTTATCTTTTTATAAATAGTTGAAAATGCCATGAAAAAGCAAAGATTTCCGACAACACGACGCAGGCTCACTGCAGCTCGACGGTGTTTACAGCAGAGTGATGTCACTCCCTGCTGTCCTCCATCACCTCCACCTGTTGGTTTTCTCTTTATTTTTTCTGTTTTTCATTTGAAGAGCTTAAGAGTTCAAGGAAACCTCTGTGGAGAGACAGTCCAAGTTAAAGAATAATCATCTGTGCCTTTATTAAGTGAACACATCACATGTCACGTTTACAATCATGTGCTTTAAGAACATGTCAACCCCTCTTCCCCGTCTTCAGGTGATCATGGCCACCAACAGAGCCGACACTCTGGACCCGGCTCTGCTCCGCCCGGGTCGTCTGGACAGGAAGATCGAGTTCCCGTTGCCCGACCGCAGGCAGAAGCGTCTCATTTTCTCCACCATCACCAGTAAAATGAACCTGTCGGAGGAGGTCGACCTGGAGGACTGTATCCTTTTGGCCCTTGAGCTTATTTTGTTCCCGCTCTGCAGCGTTCACCTCAGCACGTAGTAACTGTCTCACTTCAGGTTTTCTCATTTAAACGATTCACTGTGAGTTTCTACATTGTTGGGTTTCGTTTCCGACTCTGGGCTGTTGACTTCTTTGGCTGGAGGTTTTGTTGTGTTTAGTCTGCGAGTCCTTCCATCTGCGTTTACTTTTGCATGTCTGTCCTCCACATTATTCACTTGGATTCAGGGCCGAACTGGTTTCCACACTCGCGTTTGGCATAAAACGCACCAACGGCTTGCTTTGCATTGTAAAGTGTTAGAGATGAAAATGTGCTCCCTGCGTACTGTTTACATCGCACCTCCTCCATAGACACCTCATCACTGCTGCTGATTCATTGAATGCTGTTTTTGTTGATTCGGCCTTCACTGACACACAGATGTGGCCCGACCAGACAAGATCTCTGGAGCTGACATCAACTCCATCTGCCAGGAGGTGAGCTATGCGCTACACCTACTTGTTTACACTTTTTAAAATAATGTATCCATTAAGTATGAGTTATTAGTGATAATGTCTTAAATACAGTTTGGAGACGTCTTAAAATTTGATCGGCTGTGAGCTGAATGTTACTTCGATCAGCCAGTTTTAAATGTAGAAGCTTTTTTGAGCCGTTCGCTCCACGTGTTTAAATTTGGGAGAGTTTTCCGTCCGATGCTTTTCCTGACGCCACCTAAAGGGAACTGAATCGGCGACCTTTTGTTGACGACCTCTTCCTAAAAGCGTCGGCTCAATTTCAATTTAAAGCTACAAGATCATAAAACAAGCGCTAAACGTGGCCAAAAACCACCTGTGTGAGATGTTGTGTTTACTCTGGGAACTTTAAATTAGACTTATAATGGTTTTAACCTTATTTACTTTCATTAATAAGATAAAACTGATTACTTTTCTTCTTGTCTTGTCTCAGGCCGGCATGTTGGCAGTGCGAGAGAACAGGTACATCGTCCTCGCCAAAGATTTTGAAAAAGCCTACAAAACGGTCATCAAAAAGGACGAGCAGGAGCACGAGTTCTACAAGTAGACGGAAAAGATCATCGGGAAGAATAAAGATGTCCAGACACACGTCTGTTATTGATTTCCGTCTGTGTCTGTAACTACGGCGAGTCTTTTGTGAATTCACGACCTGCGTTGATTTTTGGACTAAATTTACTCACTGTGGCGCTCGTGGCCTCACGTCAGCCCCGTGTCACACCACCATGTGAAGGAGTGTGTTTTCCTACATGCGCTCCTCTGGTTCCTAAAATATCTGGCCCTGACTGTAGCTCGGATAGAGCATTTGTATCTGTGTGTAGTCTGAATAACCCGAGAAATACATTAAAGATGTTTTCCATAAAAACAGGAAATGATGGTGATTGTTTTTCTACTTCTGGCTGAGCCATTAGAGCAGCAACAAATGTTTGTTATTCGATGGAGAATATTAAGCGGGAGTCACTTTAATTGATTTAAACGCAGTCTCGCATATTTTAGGGTGGACCTTAGAGCCACGGCAGTTTTAGATGCTTCGATGCTGACTTCATTTTTCAGATCCAGCAGTCGCTGCGTTGTCACCACTCCGGACCAGCACCAGCCTTTTCATTTCATCTTTGTGGCACCGAAGCACCCGTTTAGACCTGATACTCACTCTCTGGGTGGGACTTGGCTTCATCGATGGGGATCATACAACACAAAAGTTACCTGTTCTTTAATGGCTGAAGTAATATCAGGTACAATCGCAACATTTACCAGATAAAATAGATACACTTATTAATCAGCAGTGGGAGCCATACATGAGATAGATGTAGTCCCGTGTGGATAAACTGCTGCCGCTTTTTGGCTTCTGGAGTTGACAGAGTCGACTCAGATGGATGCCGGTGCTGGGCCGAGCTTCTCGGCGCACCCCTGCCGGTCTTTGCGTCTCTGTTTTTAAGTTTGCCCGTGAGTTGAAGCATTGCAGCTGGAGGTTACCGCTGCCCCTTGAAGTGGGAGGAAGATGATTAGGAAATCAAATACACAAGTTAAAGAACCGCCTGTCCATCAGAGTGGTGGTACCTACAGGGGCGTGGTAGGAAGGATGTAGGTGACCTGGTCGAAATAAAAGGGACAGAGCTGCGGGATCGCTATTTCTGGGCAGGAGGACATCCTGGTGAATATTTGATCCACCCTGTGGTTTCTCCCAAAGCACTGTCGAGGGAAGAGTCTGTACCACAGGCCTGACACCACAACATCCATGCTGCTTTGAGCCGTTGAGGCGCTGACAGGAAGTAAGCTGTAGCGAGGTGGCTGGCCTGTCATCTCGATAACTGTTATCTTCGCGGAAACAGGTAAACAAAGGTGATTCAGTGCAGAGGCAGCCACAGCGATCATTCATGTAAACGCTTGTCTTCTGAAAGCATAAATGTTATCTTACCTTAAATGTGTTTGTAACCTGCTGCAGGCGATGAGTGAGTTGTTTATCTTTAAATTCCAGATCATCACAGTTTTAAATGACGACTTTGGAATGAGTATACAGACTGTATGGATGGATGGGTCCTAGCTGACATTTTTTGGGGGGGCTCCGTGTGCCCGTCTATAGACACACCCTTACTGAACCCAAAATATGATTATCATACAGAACAACAGTTCAAAACCTGCTGACAGCTGACGGCAGTGCCTCCCAACGAAATGAATGTCAGCTTTGATTTCTGTGAACCAAATTCAGATTAAATGGAAATTACTGCAGTGAGCTTTCTCTACCAGCACACATCCTGCTATGCTTCCTGTGCCATTTACCTTTTAGCCACTCGCCTAGCAGGAAATTTATGCACCTCACGAAACTCATGGCCTTATTCTGGATTATGTAATTGCCAGGGACACCCTCAAAACCTAAAAGTATAAAATAAAGTCGAGCCCACCACTGATTGTATTACAGGTAAGATTTATAGATTTGTAATTCAGATGAAATGTCTGTACAAAGGTCGGGAAAACAACTAATCTCCTTTAGGAACCTGTAAAAATAATAAAGCCATAAACAGTGAACAGAGGCACTGAGTTATTAAGAATATAACAGACTTGACTTCTAAAAACTGCCCTCAGGTTTGGCTGTGGGGGAATAAAGCACATTTACACAAAGACAGCACTCAGGTACAACCCTGAGGTACTTGTACTGGAGTATTTCCACGTTATACTACTTTATGCTTTCACTCAGTCCAGAGAGAAATGTTTAGTCTCTACTCCACTGTACTTACTAAGCTTTACTTCATGCACGATGGCTAACATAGCAGGCTTAAAAACAACACATTGTTGAAGTGCACTCGTTCTGCTCATTCTCAGCTCCACATTTTTAATGTTGGACTCTACTGGAGCAGCTTTGCATGAGTCACAGTTCAAAATAATGCTTATTTGTCTTACACTGGGCTTTTGTGCTTCCCCTTGGATTTTATTAAATGAACCCAACCCCCAGTCAACATACATATAATGTGCCACGTTTCCCAAAACTGAAGGTCTATGCTGACACTTCATTTTCTCGGTACCATTCATAATATTAATTACCTATAACTGGGCTCAACCATCCAACGTGATGGACAGTGCACAAGAGAGAGCGCATCCAGGGTGGAGACGAGTGTCAGAGGTCATTTGTGACAGAAGGATAGCAGGAGAAGTGAAAGGGCAAACTTACAAGATGGTAGTGAGACCTGCTGTGAGGTGGAAGGCTGAGCTGAAGATGTTAGGATTTCACTGGGAGAGACCGGGATGAACAGGATTATAAATGGACGTGTCAGAGGGACAGCTCAGCTTGAGCAGTTTGGAGACAGAGTCTGTGGAGAGCCAAGACTGAGACGTTTGCACATGTGCAGAGGAGGGATGATGTAAATGAGGGGCAACGAATGATGAAGAAGCTGCCACACAGGAGGAAAAAGGAAAAGCTCAGAGAAGATTCATGGATGTGATGAAGGAGGACATCCAGATGGTTAGTGTGACACAGGAGGGGGGTGACCCTTAAAAAGGGCAGCAGATAGAAGTACAGGTTAAAGATTACAGCTGGAGAATGTAATTAAAATACATCACAGACAGCAGTGATAAAGAAACATGTAAAAAAAAAAAAACCAAGGATGATTTCCATATTCATTGCTAGCTTTTATGTCAAAGCCACAGAAACAAAAAATAAAATAAAACAGTCTCCCGTGGGTCTTGGTGGCTGTTTTTGGAGCTCCTGTGGTAAAGCAGCAGCAGCTGTGGCAGGTTGTCGGTGTTGCTGAGCTCTGAGCTGTGACCGCGGAGGGGAGGAGAAAAGTGCCGAGCTGCAGCGGCTCTGCTCATTCAGCCTCCGAGCCAGCAACCAAACAGCAGCTCCAACTTCAGCGCACATCGGAAATACTGAGCAGGAAACGGGCAGCTGGAGGGACACCGACCGCTAACTGTCGCTTCACCTGCTGGGGGATAAAAACACCTTCAGGTAAGACTGAAAAAAGACGTTTGGTTGTTTTTATGATGGAGCCAAAACAGCTCCGTGTGGGGATGCTAGCCCGTTAGCTAGCCAGCTAAGTAACTAACTAACAACCTCCCCTCCGCGGATAGCGCGGCGCGGCTCGGCGTTCACAGCTGGCGAGGATCGGCTTGGAGTTGGGGTGGGAGCCCTTTTCTCGGATGTTTTTACATGATTTAAAAACCAGGAAAAAGTGAGCCCAGTTTAAAGGCAGTCGGGACTGTTGTTAGCTCCACTTAAAAGTAATCAGACCCCTGCTGGAAAACTGTCGATGCGAGCCCGAGTGTTACCAAGAATAAGGGCAAACACGGGGTTTAAATCAGTATATTAGCTCTTAGCAGCATTGCGTAAGCTAATGCTGATTAATACCAGCTCTAACTAACTTTGTGTCTGCTATAAAGCCCCCCGAAGTCTGTTTTTCTTCTTCTTCCGTTTTAGCTGATGTGTTGATCCTATAAGCAAAAGCCGACCCCGATAAAAGTTTAACGATGGCAGCTGCATTTACCAGGAAACTGGGTTCGTTATTAGCTAACTACTCTCTGAGCACTTTAACGTGCGGACAGAACTCGTTAATTTCGCCATTTCCCGCTACCTCCCTGCTATAAGGCAGGTTTCTCAGCCTGTCTTCCTGCCCATATGTCCTCGTATATGTGCTCTCCACAGCGGGACAAAAGGCCCAGCATGGCGGCCCCCTTCCCCCTCTGAACCCAGCCCACACTGGAGGTGAGAGAGCAGCAGAGGGGCTGCTCTTCTTTGTCCTACCGGGGAGAGGACCAGAGCTTCAGTCTGTCTCTGAAGTCGTCCTGCTCTTATCAGTCAGAGTAAACATGCTGTCACAGGTATTAAAGAGCTCAGAGTCCAGATTTATATCTTTATAAACTGAAGTGTGAGGTAAGCAGGATAAACAGTGATACAGATCATGAGGGCAGGTATTTTTTAAAAAGGTTTTCATGAAGATATAATACTTGAGTTTGTGTGTTTCAGGAAACTGTTTGGTCGAAGCCACTTCTCTATCTTGATTCTCACTTCTATAGTTTTTCAGGCTGCTGTGGTCGGGTGCTGTGAGCAAAGATCTGTTGGTTGGTTTTTTCTGTTTTTGAACACTTACCTTTAAATAAAATGAAATTGCAGAAACAAAATAAGTAATCTGTACTATTAGGTTCTGTTACCGAACCGTAAACCTGGGCTAAAATCACTAACGGCTGCTGGTTCTGCACCAGGTCTCATTTAATCTCTTTTTTTGTTGCTGCTGTTATAAAGTCAGATTAGTGTGGTTGGTGCTGGAGCTGTTATGTGTGACTTTAAAACACGCTTCATGCGGCCTTATCCTTTCTGTTTCAATATAACCTTGGGTCAGATTTGCTTAGGAAGGCTGAGACTCAGTATAAGCTCTTTCTGCAGAGGAGACACTTGACCACACTTTAAGAACGTTTCTGTTCTTTTCATGCCGTTTCTTCCTTTTTCTTTTAAATAGCACCCTCTGTGGTGCTTCCTTTTTTTGGCCTGCGTGAAGCGTTAGGCTCAGACCGCATTGTTGATAGCATCTCAGACAAGCTTTTCAGGATGTTGTTGTTTCAATACAGCTGAGCAGCTTCAGCATCATCTGCCTTCAGTGTTACATGGAGCTAGTTTTCGTTACAGCATGCCTTTTGTTGTTAGTGTAAAAAAGCCTTTGACACGTTTTTGTTTCCATATTTATCACGATAAAGATTTAGCTGCAGACGAATTGCATCATTGAATCATTTCAGTATTGCTTGATTTGAACTCTTATTTTTTTAGGTGTTAACTTTTAACATCAAAACATAAATTTTTACTACCTTGAATCCTGAATGTTGAAAAAGCTGCTGTGTTGTTATGTTGTTGCTTCTGGGAGGCCTTTGTGTTGTGGGTTATCTATCCCTGAGGAGATTTTCTTATCCCCATGGCTCCCATCTACAAACTGGTGCAGGTTGCTTTGATTGTCATTAGATAATAACTTTCCCTAATGGTTTGGTGAGGAAGGCCTCACTATGGAAACAGCTTGAGCCACCAGAGGCAGAAAGAGAGGAGAGGAGGTGGAAAAAGCTGGAGAATGATGGGCTTTTTTCCACTCTGTTCTCCTTCTCATGTCTCGGTGGAGTCGGACTGAGGAACAGCCATGGCGACGTGTACCAGCTGCACTGTGATGAATGGTCGGGGCTCAGGAGGCGTTGCCATGACAGGGTCCCTGGCACGCGCTGCGATGCAGACGCCTCTTTTCTCAGGGCATGTTTACACATTATTTCATCGCCTGGGCCTGCTTGGTTGGTACTTGAGAGGAAAGGCCTGCCTGAATATGCAGAGTTTAAGTGTGCAGAGCTTTTAGGAATGATGCGTCGCTTTTTCTGTTGTTTTGGTGACAGCATCGGGAAAAATACAGCTGTTGTGTAACCACATCTGACTGCACCTCTCCATGGTCACTAACACTGTTAAATACTCCTGTCGCTCAGCCTGTTTTTGGTCAAGACGGAGCTGTTTGGGTGTTGAGCAACACCGCGAGGCGCTTTCTCAAACAAACTTGATGTCCGTTTGCTTGCCTGGCTCAGTGCTGGTCTTTGCTGGCACTAACGTGAGACTCTAACCTGAACGAAGCAGTTTATCTTGCCTAAACAGAATCGAACGATGAGTGAAATCGCTCCAGCTGTTTCTCTAAATGTTGTTCCAGTATAGGAGCCCAGTCAGTGGTCTCACACGGCCGGCTATGAAGAATTAAATTCTGTGGTCTACATTTGAGGCTCGAATTCCTAAAACCTCACTTTGAACGAGAAAATGAAAATGAATTTTAGTTCTTAATTCCCGAGTGAAGGGAAACGTATGTTCACTGTGGCGTTTCCATTTTTGTGTGTATTTCTTTCAGTGGGGGGGTTTCAGGTGTAGCTCACAGTGGAAAAGCACCGTGGCCAAAGAAGTATCTCTGGGGGAAATACTTCCCCACTTTCATTTCAGACTTTGTACCTCAGCTCTGCTCACAGGCTGCACTTTGGAAGCTCGTGATTGTGCTCCAGATAAGAAGTCGTCTCTGGTTTTTAAGAAGTAACGAGACCTCAAACATACAAATATTAAGAAGGTTTGACCCATCTGTGGATTTACAACGCCTGTAACTCTGAAAATATTCAGAGTGTAAAGCTGTAAATGTGCATAGCTTTATGCATCCATCCATTTTCTGCAGCTTATCTGGGTCACTTTGTTAAATGTAATCGATTGTGCACACACGCTGCCTCTGAGACGTTTGGGAATAACTGAAGTAAAGAATTAGTAAGAAAAACTTTTGCCTCGAAGGCAGTTGCAATCAGTTTTGAGCAGCGAAGCAGATTTAACGACTTGGGGGGCGGGGCTCGACGCAGCCAGAATTTCCTGCTCAGATAACCACGACATGTAAACTAAACCGCATCTAATTTCCATTGAAAATTTGTGATCAGTTTTCGCTCAGTTAAGACAGGAAGGTGTGTTTGTGGTGTTCGGCCTCTGTGGTTACCACCACGGCTGTTCTCTTTACCTCCCTCCGTGCCTGCTGTTCTTCACTTCTGTGCTGTGCCTTTAGGAATTGAACGACACTGCTGACCGTGAGCTACGTGATCTAAATATATCTCCGCTCTTCCCCCCTCGTCCCTTTTTATTTTCTCATCTGCTCTTCGTTTCAGCACTTTTGTTCAGAACCCTCTTGGCTCCTCTTCATTCATTCATGTGTGCAAACACGCCTGCACCACATGGAGCTGTTGCTGAACTTTCTTTACTTGATTATAGAACTAAAGTCAGAGAAGATGTATTTGCATATGAAATTAATAGATGCAAAGCTGCGTTTCCACCTGGAGCGATGTTGTAGAGAGAGGAATGTTAATAATTTGACATACTGTAATTAAATAAACATAAACAGTCAGATTTCAGCTGACGGTAAAAGTAGTCGATAACATCTATCTGCTCCTTTTAACCACGTCAGCCATTTATCAGCCTGTATCATACGGCTGCCTGGACTGATTTTGTAGTTCTGGCTGAGGAGTTGCAGTAACGTGAAGTGCACATGGTGAAATAGAGGCAGGTCTGTGGTTATGTTACGCTACCCCGTGGATACTTGGTGCTACCGTGATACACCGAATATCCCAGTAAAGCTCGTCATCCCTTCTTTCCGACACCGTTTGAATTTGGTCTGTAGCAGAAATGAGTAATAGAGTTAGGACGTGTCTAATACGTGCCTGTTGCTGGGCCTGGGCTGTCTTTGAGGCTTGGTAACGATCCCTTGTAGTTTGAGTCGTGTTAAAAAAGAACTTTTTATAGTGAGTAATCCAAACCACACGGGAACATTCATGACTAACCTCGTGTTGTGGTTGGATCATCTCAGACGTCTGTTTCTTTCTGCCATGATTGTTTGTCTCGGCCCATCTGGGAGCTTCAACCTGAAATTTCACTGAGAACAACTTAACCCTCATCCTCCATCTTCCCTGTGCTAATGTGTTCCTATTAGCCTGACAGTTGCTGCGGTTTAGTTTTCATCTTTAGACCCTAGCAGCTGGGCAGCTTGCTTTTGTAAATAGTTTAAATAAATAAAGATGGCTGGAGGTTGAAGTTTAATGAAGACTTTGGGTTTGGGTCAGTTTTTAACTCGGTGGTGCCTGAGACTGGACGAGCATTGTGGACATAAAGACATGCCTACATGAACTCACAGTGACATAACAAATGTAACATGAGTCTTATAAATGTCGACGGTGCTTTAATGGATTATTAGGAAATCATCATGCAGCTATTAGCCGGCCTTGATTCACTCAGGAAATTCCCCGCCCCGAGCTTATCATCTTACAGGGAAAAGCAGAATATATTAACAATGGCGAACCAGCACAACAAGAGGGACTAAAATCTACACAGGTCTTCTTAAAACAAATGAGGATGTTGTACAGAATAGACTCTTCCTCAGCACGGAAGCTGAAATGCTCATGAAACTGATGAGTCTTCATCCAAGGTTAATTTAACCTCATACTGAAGGATCGTTTTCACAGAGGACTTAGTTGAACTTTAGATATAATACAAGTGATGAAAATAAATTAGTGAGGAGAAAAAGGGTGAAGGACTTGGTTTTATCTGGTAAAATGTATTTATACAGTTGAAGCTGGTGACATAACACGTGTGACCAACATTTGTACTTAGGGCAGGGACAGCTCAGCAGGTCGAGTGGTGGCCCCAAGATCAGGGGTTTGGCTACCCTGAGGTACCCCTGAGCAAGGCACCGTCTGCACACACTGTTCCCCGCGCGCCCAGCGGCTGCCCACTGCTTCAGAGTGAGTGGGTTGAATGCAGAGAGGAATTTCCCCACAGGGATCAGTAAAGTATACATCATCATCACATCATTATGCTGGTGGGCCCGAGTCGCTCAGTAGGTTTGCTGCCAAAACACTAACAAGCAGCTGATTCAGCAAGGCAACAAAAGGAGGAGTGACCAGGAACAGAAACGGGAAACAGTGCTACAGAAACCAATTAGTCACTGCAGAATTTCAGTGTGACTCTTAGTTATGTTTCTGGGAAGCTACATGTCAGGATACAACCAAGTCTGAAGAGCTTGAAGTGAAGCAAACTGTTGCTGTTTGATGTGTGTAGATGTTCAGTCTCTCATCAAAGAAGGGTCTTCACTTCCAAAAACCAGGATCCCGTCCCAGGCTATTCAACCCCTGCTGACTTTAATAGTTCACATGATGGTGGTGTGGGAGCAGTGTGTCACACCCTCACCCTTGACCCTGAGATAGTATTGACTCGTGTGATCCTTTAAGACCTGTGATTTCAGGGAGGGTCAGCGACTCTCAGGACTTCTCTGTATGGAGAACCCACATGTTTGGGGCTCCCATCAGTTTTTTTTAGAACTGAAGAAGTTTTGTTGATCAGAGGCGAAATATCTTCAGGAACCTGAAAGAAGTCCTGTTGTCTTTAACTGCATAAATCTACCATGACCTGGCCTGTGGCTTGAACATCCAGTGAGATGCCTGTGGTGGCACAGGTCGCTCTCTAATGCATGTGATTGCTAGATAGAAAACACTTAAAACATGGGTGTGAATGAGGCATCTTGTATAAAGTGCTTTGAGTTCTCTGGAAGAGTAGAAAAGCTATATAAGAGTCGTTCCATTCAACCTTTCCTGTTGGGATGGACCGATTCGATATTACGTATCGGTATCGCGCCGATACTGAACTAAATTACTGGATATTGGAGGGGAAACCATTAAATATCTACGCAGCTGACGTAACTGTGCAGGGGCGCATCTAGCAAAGTTTAGCCAGGGGGGCCGATAGGGCATTAACAGGGAAAAGGGGGCACAAAGACATACTTTTCTTTCTTATTCTCATTTGAAATGTCGAGCTTTTAATAAATAATTATCTGAGTTTTACACCCAAAGTCTTCATCTGATGTAAAATGTATAGAAGTCCATTACTGTATATAGTGACTGTTAAGTCTAATATACCCTAGTAAGCTAGAGTACTTTTTCCTTTGGGAAGGTACCATCTGTGCAGTCTGCAGTTCTGTTGAAGGAAGATGTTGAATCTATTTAATTATTGTTGAAAAATAATTTCTGTGCATTTTTTTTAACACATGCATTAAATTAAAATTGGGGACTGGTTCACTTTTTTTTTTTTTTTTTTGCTGGGAGTTTGCAACCCTGTTAGTTATGTTGTTTAATATTTCTGCTAAGTGCTCTTTAAAATGCCAGAATAGGGAGGATGCTGTAGGTTTACGTTTATGAGATTGATCAGTTTTGCTGAACTATGAAATATTTTAATGGTGTATTTTTTGCATACAGGTTTAACACAATAGCTTTAGTCTTTTTTGTTTGTTTGTTTGTTTTGTTAAAACTTGAGTATGAACTTTTCCAAATGCAGGAAGATGTTTAAAAAACTGTTTTATTGATTAAAAACACACTGTATCAGATTCACATCGGTATCGGCAGATATCCAAATTTATGATATCGGTATCGAACATAAAGTGGTTTGGTGCCATCTCTAGTTTCTTGTTGATCGGCGACTCTTCAGCCGGCTCAGCTCGAGTTGAACTAAACAGCGAGTGGGTACCACATGTTTGACATGTGCTAATGAAGGAAAATGTAGAGATTGTATACTTGGGTGGAAAATAAGAACACAGTAATGCTGGGAAACAGAGCAGAAAAGGGTCTCTCTGATGTGGCTCTAAATGCAGAGAGGAAGACCATCCGTGCAGGAGAGCCGATGAAGTCAAAAGCACAGAACGTCACCAGACTGCTGCTCTTCCTCTCTGTATTTAGTTCACTCCTCATCCTCAGCCAGCACAGAAAGATCCATGCAGCTCCGGGCCTCTTTTGCATGCGTGTAAGTTGGCGCCTGAGCTTTATTTAAAAGGCGCTCGCTGCCAGGTTCTCCCTTTGTGTGAACCAGCTCAGGTACAGCACGAGCCGCGAGCGCTAAAGTATCTTTGTTATTTCTGCTCTTCATAAAGAACGTGAGAATAGACGGGAGCGCCACGGAGCGCATGAATTCATTCTCCAGGGATCTTCTCCAGTTGTCTAGTAGATCAAGTTGGCACATAATATTAACATTAATAGCCATCTTATCTCCTTTGGTTAAAAACTGGAATTCAAGCATTGATTTGTGTGCATTGTTGGATAATATGTTGAGGTGTCTCTCCCGTCCACCTATAGATTATATCATTTGTGGAAAATAATAGAAAATCGAGTATTTTGGATTATTTTTCAAGGCTCGATTCCCATACATTGAGTTTGAGTGATGCTTGGCAGACACAGCAGACTAATGTTCCACCCTGCTGTGCTACGACTGGCCAACACCCGACGTCCTCGCCCTGCAGTTTCAGGAAGTCTGTCAAACACCCTTTAAAGAAAACTGTGCGTTTGTTTTCCCAGGTACACGATGTGCTTCGTCTATAATAAAAGCAGGTCGACAATTATTCAGCAGGTGAACATGAAAATATTGATAGTGGAAACAACTTCATGGGCCGAAAACTCAGCTGCTGTAGTGGTATGTGGCACGCGCAAATGGAATCTGTGGGCAACACTGATCATAGCTGTGCTGGAATCACAAGTCGAACTGGTTCAGAAATCACATGATCATTGAAGGCGCCGCCCTAGCAGCCTCCTGTCGACTACAATAAAAGAAGATTAACATGATTAGACGGCAGGTACTAGCAGTAGGAGTTTATTCAGAGCTCCTTTGGCCCGTTAAGGCTCCAGGGTTGAATGCACTCAGTGCACTTGAGTAAATTTAGAGATGTGCAGACCTTTATTCCCTCTGTCCAGTCACATGGTTGAAGTGCAGCTTCAGACTCATAATCCAGTGAATGTGAACCTTTTAGAAAGCGTCAGCGATTACTTCAAAACAGATTACGTTATTTATTTATCTGCTCAGAGTGGTTGAGATGAATTTCCGTTCTGTGGGATTAGCCACAGTCTCTGACATATAATGTCATAAACCATATCAAGAGGTTATAGGTGCCGGGCGACATGTCAGGGGTCAATCCTCCCATCTGCTCCCAGCTCTGATGAAAGTCTTTCGCAGAGGATTTCCTCTTCTGTTTGATCCGCATGTTCTCTCAGAGGGGAAATGGGAAACCCATTTAATATCCTTCACATGAAAATCCCCCAGTCAGCTGTTAAAGAACGAGGAGTCAGATAGCATCAGTACATTTCTGCAAGTTGATCAAAGTGTGTTTTGTTTTTGCATTTCTTCATTTCCTGTCTGTCGTTTTAAAGTTTGCGTGGAGTTCCCGAGGCACTCGGTGTTAAATGCTCAGAATGCGTTCGCTTTGTTGTCGAAATGAGCAAGACTAACACGGCTTTGATGGTATGAAGGAACAAAAAGGGCTCATTTTTCTCTCAGCATATCTTTGATCACATCAGTGTCTCTTTTTCGTTTGCCTACCTTTACAGCTCTTTTTTTGGGTCGTCCTCACACACACACACACACACACACACACACACACACACACGATTCAGCAAGCGGCTCTTATCTCCTGTTGCAGAGCAGGGGTGGGGAACTCCAGGGCCGGTGTCCTGCAGGTTGTAGATGTGTCCTTGATCCATCACAGCTGATTTACATGGCTTAATGACCTCCTCAACATGTCTTGAAGTTCTGCAGAGGCCTGGTAATGAACTAATCATTTGATTCAGGTGTGTAGATGAAGGGTGATGTCTAAAACCTGCAGGACCCCGGCCCTCGAGGCCTGGAGTTCCCCAGCCCTGTTGTAGAGTCTGAGCAGGAACAAATGTTCATAATGTGACCTTTTCCTGTGGGTACTTGATGCTGAAGTGCTGAAGATCCTATCATACAGTCTTCTTGGTGATGTTATACCAGAATTTTCATGTACCGATGATCTGCCTTGGAATAATTTCTGTATGTAGCACTGCTGCCACGGGTCTGTAATCTTTACCATTTCTATAGTTTTCAGATATTTTTGAGGTCTTGTCAATCTTTCTCTTTAAATACAGACCATATGTTCTCTTCTGAATGTTTTTCTATAAAAAATGTAAAAAGCAGAAGAATAGACATGGTGGCATTTCCACTAAATGACAATAAACAAAAATACACATTAAAAAATGTCCAGAAACTGATTACTTTTCAGTTAAAATAGGGTGAACTCCAAGTTCATGTTCAGGATAAAATATCGTTTGATTTTGGGTCGCGGTGTTTGATGTGGGTGCAGGTTCTCTGTCCATGTTTCCACCAGCCACGTAGCGTTCAGTAGGATTGGGATTAGGATTAGTGCTCCGAGTGCGGCTGCTTTAACGAGCGCTAATTGATTTGTAACTGAGGATGTGCTCGGCATCGCTGCAGCAGAGCTCGGGTCAGGAAGGACGACATCATCGGGTCCTTTCATCAGGAGCAGAAGGATGCACTGCTCCGGCTGCAGATTTTGGAAACTTCCTCGACGCTGTGATGCGTGGCTTCCCGTCTGCCGCCCACAGTGGGCAGCAGGGATCTCCCACTGAGTGATTAGTGCAGGCTTTCTGTTTGGTCTCTGTAAACAAACACAATCCATTTGTTTGCCTGTGCTGTAACAACAGCTCATTGTTTGTGTGCTGAAATCGCTGACTTCAACAGTTTCAGCCAAAGGATGTCAGTCAGTTTTAACACCCGCCCTGTTTCCTCTCCTGTCTTCCAGAGCCATGCTGGAGTGACCCGTCCAGTTCCTGTCGATCCAGGGTGACCAGTGAGCGGCTTAAGGTGGATCGCATCATCATGGAATAATAGCATTGGGAGTCAAAGCTCGACCTCTTCCTCCTCGTCCTCCTCCCCCTATTTCTTTTTCTCTCAGCCTCACTCTGTACTGAAGCCTCCCCCTAACAAACACTCACCCACCCACCCACTCACTCATGCAGGACCCTTCTGACCACTCCTCCCATGCAAGTCACGGTCCACTCCCACCGTCTCTCCAGCCAGTCAGGCGGTGAGCGGCTGGAAGCCGTGTAATCCTCTGTAAAGTATAGCGCCTATACGGCTGCATATGCTCCCCTTTGTCATGGCGGCTGTTGCTGTTGTGGAGGCCTCCCTCAGGAGAGAGCAGGAGGGACAGCAGAAGGCAGCATAAAGCTCACAAAGGCAGGAAGGGTGAGAGAAGGAGACGCTGCAGATTGTTCGGCTGGAGGCGAGTGAACTTCACAGGGCAGCGGATGGTGCTCAGTCGGTGTGAGACTCCATAATGTGGGGCTGGCATTATCTCCCCAAACCAAACACAAAGTGGACCAACAGTCAGCTCTGGAGATACCTACCACCTGCTGAGCAGCAGCGGGGAATGCAGTGAGGACAAAGTGGACCAGATTTTTTTCTTTTCTTTTTTTGTGTCTCAGTGTGGAATATTTTTCTACTTTTGTTCTGTTTGGGGGTCTTTGTGCTTACAGCCTACCAAAAGTGCCTTTTTGTGTGACATCTTCGCGTCTGACATACTGAAGTTAAATATTTCACAGATTGTCACTCACTTGACATTCGCCGTGCGCTGCCATATTCTGGATTATATAGGAAGGAAAAGGCTTGACGCCACCCTCCACTAACCCTGACAATCATCACCTGCTACGCCCGAGCAGCAAGTTCCACCTGTCTCCACTGGACCCATCCGAGCCGTCACCATGTTCAGTATTCAGTCCAAATGGCGCTACCTTATCATGTTCCTGGGCATCCAGCTGGTGGTGATGGCGCTGCTGTCCCGAGAGGGATACCAGAAGAGGGTCACTTACTTCATACGCATCTTCCGCAAGCCAGACGGGGGCGCTGTATCAGGCCGCAACCACACCACACCCACGATCAGTGGAGGGGACGTATACGCCAACCTCTCCCACCTGCCCAAAGCTCACGGCCATCGAGACGACACGCCCTACTGTCCCAAAACGTCCCCTCTAATAGGTGAGTGCTCATGCCACGTCTTCAGTGTCGATCCAAAGGTGGATTAGGCTTTTCTCCGTTTAGCCTTAAATAGATGTTCACTAGTTAAGTGGATCCATCGTAAAGGTTTAAGACAGCGATTCATACTTCAGGTAACCCTTAAAAGTTGAAGCTTGAATCTCTTGTTTAAATAAAGTATTTGGGACTTTGCGTCCTTGTAGGGCTCAGTGTAGCCTCTGAAGGTAATGCAGGCGAAGTCCCTAAAATTCAGCTCTGATTGATGAAACGTTATAGGTCATGAAAGTTTTTTGGCTTGTGAAGTTGAGCCAGTTGGGGTGGTTCAGGCATCTGACAAGGATGCCCGCTGGGCAAGCTGTTCCAGGCTTTCCCTGCCTCGGTGTTCCTCCAGACAGGCTGGGAGAGGGAGGTCTGGGCTTCTCTGCTTATGCTGCTGCGCCCACGACCCGGCCCCGACAAGTGGAAGAAGGATGGATGGAAATGTGGCTGTAATTGAACTTGTTCAGCTGTAGATTAGATGCCATGTCTTGGTGCAGGTGCCCTCGCCGGCAGTCAGCTGAGTGTGAGCGAGGACTGAAGTGCACTTTTATGCTTAAATGTTTCACCCTCACTACTGTAGTGTTCTCATATGCACAAGTTAGTAACTTCTGATTTTGTCTCACCTTTATTCAAATATAGTGTAAATATTCTTGTAATAAACAGGCAAACTAGACCAGTCACACGAGCCTCACTGCAGGGTTTTTCCTTTTTTTGCATATTTGAGTCACGTGACCTTTTTTTTTTTTTTTTTCATTGTTTAGCTCTGCGTTCAGTCTCAGAGAGGATAAACAAAACAGGTGGTATTGACTTAATATTAACTGAAGAGAAAATGGAAATGTATGCAGCACTTTTGTGCTTTTCGTTCCCCCGTTATATAAAAGCAGTATGTTTGTTCCTGTGGCTGACAGTCATGTTAAACATCATTTGAGTCAATGCGAGTTTGCAAGTAATACCTGTGAGCTGAAAGCTCTAATCACTGTTCTACAGCTCTGGCTGCTCTCGGCTCCTGATATGGTTGTCATCGAGCACAGAAGCCAAACCTACCTGCTGCACAAACCTTCTGTTTTGAGGAGGCAGCCAATCAGAAGAAAGCTGGATTAAATGGAGCGGAGTCAAAACAGCTTGTTTCAGACAGAACTGACTCGTTAAAAGACGATGTTAATGAAGATGTTAAATAATGAATAAATACATTTAAGAAGTGGAAATAAAGAATAACAGCTTGTTTACTCTCAGCTGTGTGTCATTAACACGAGCCAACCAACCACATTTTTGGCGTAACACAACAATAAGTGGCACAAACCGTCTCTCCTACATTGAAAACCAGTGTTGCCTCAGGCCAACATCGAGCCTCTTCAGAGCAGCCTCTGAACACGTGTCAGCGCGGCGCCATCACGCTAAATAACCATTGTCAAGAAGTTTCTACTGGTTCCTTCTGCTGTATCTTCAAGAAAAGAAACTGCAGAAGGAAAGTGAAGATAAATCCAGTGAGTGATAGAGGGTTTAAGTAAGAGAAATATTTCAGTTCACATTAAACTTAAAAAACATGTTTGTCCTGACCCAGACACGGGCTCAGAGCCTAACCAAATGTTACGTTTAAATGCTGTCCCTTTGAAATCAGATTTATTATCCGTGATGTAACATCTGGCTTCTGAGTGCCTTTTAGCTTTGAACCTGAAATCACGCACCTGGTTTCAGGTTTTATATAAAAATAGTTTGTTTTTCTCAGCGTGCTCTCTGTGTGGTTCCTTTCTCAGGATCAGTTCAGTTAGAATCAAAATACCTGTGGAGATGAGATGAGATTGACCTGGTTCAAGTTGCCTCTCAGATGAAGCCTGTACACAAACTCTGACCCCACAGCTGATCTGCACTCAGGTTTCCTGAGTGTGTGTGGATGGTAACAAAAGTCAGTTTTATTGCCTCCAGTTCACTTTAGTTTCAGTTTTTGTTATTGTCCTTATGGATAAAAGCCAAATACGGTTCTCACGTGTCACTCTGACCTCTTTAAAAATATTTAAATGTTCCTGCATGTTTCCCGTATGTCTGTCTGATATACAGGAAAGGATCTGTGTTTGATCACTAACAGGCTGGGGAAGGAGCGCCTGTGTGATCTTAGTGTCTAAAGGGTGTGACACAGTCGCTGCTTTTATGGTGCTAAGTTTATGTCCATCAATCATCTATAAAAACATGACGCTGCAGAGGGGTCATGACCTTCTCCACCCTTTTTCACCTGCTGTGGGGAAAGTTTCAGTCAACTCTTCATGTGAGTCGATGTCATCAAGTGAGCGCGCCTTACATTTCCTCTGGTTGTCATATTTCAGTGATTTTGTCCTTTCTGTAAAACAGATGTTTTTGTGGGGGCATTTCAGTGCGCTGACAGTCGTGTAGGCCACGTCTTTGGCTCTGTGGAAATGACGTGTGCACAATAAACGTAAGAGATGCCAACCATACGGCTGCCATCAAACCACTGAGCTCTGTCACACCGTGTGAAGGCACCATAAAGCTTGTGACAGTTTTCCACCTGAAGAGGTCTTTTATGCTCCGTGTTTGCCAGGATTTGACGTTAAAAGGAAACTGCTCTTTGTACCAGGAAGCTTTGACTATGAGCCCTGAGCTCACTGCGCTCTACTTGAACTCTTCTGTCAGCTCTGTTCCAGCTACGCCGTCTAAACCCAGAATCCTGCCGCATGTTTATTCAGTAATTTGAAACCACTTGAAGACCATGAATTGATATGAGGGAAGAAAAAGACTCTTGAAGAAAAAACAAAGCTGTTCGTCGCTGTAACACAAAGACAAACGAAACCTGCTGGAGGTTTGAGCGGCTCGGGTTCCTCCACTGGAACAGCTGAAAGGCTCGGGCGGGGATATTTGTATTTAGTCAGTTTGAAAACAGAAATCTGAAGCTTCCACGATGAGCTGACCTGGGTAGGCGGCACACCTGCATCTGTAACCCACCACCTGTTCACGTGATCTGATGAGTCAGCAGGCGTTGGAGCGACGTGGCTTTAAAAAAACAAACGTCAGCTTAACCTTGATTAATGCAGTGTGTATATATACTTTTAATATAGTGACAAATTTTCTCTCCTTTTATAGATATGTTTTTCTGTCCCCCTGACCTCAGGCGGGCGGCTGGACGAGCAGCGCGTGCAGGATTGTCAGACTGATCTCTACATTACAAACACGGCTGACTTTGTGCTTTTAAAGCTGACGTCTGACTTAATGTCATTTCAAAGCTTGATGTCACAAAGGACGGCTCTCGTACCCTGACCACATCATTTGCTTTCTGTCCGGTAACTATATTCATTCTTGGACGTAATTTATAACTTCTTTCCACAGGAGGGCCGATCCACGTCAGCTTCCCGTCACGCCTTAGTCTGGCCGAGGTTGAGAGGAAGAATCCACTGGTGGTGCGCGGAGGACAATACAGGCCGCCGGACTGTGTGGCGAGGCATCGCACGGCCATCATCATTCCCCACAGACACCGAGAGCACCACCTCAAGTTCCTGCTCTACTACCTGCATCCGTTCCTGCAGCGGCAGCAGCTCCAATATGGCATTTACGTCATCCACCAGGTTTCTATTATTTCTATTTTACACTAAAATTCAGAAGGCGGTTGGAAATTAATTTTACTGTCTTTGTGTTAATGTTTAGATTTATAATATTTGGAGTATTGAGGGTTTTCATTGTCTAAGGTGATGCACTAGTTGATGCTTGATAAAGAGCGCCCTCTGGTGTGTGGTCACTGGATGTGCATGTTGGATGATAAGAAATCTGAAGCAGCTCAGAGGTTTAATCTGTTTAGAGCTCACTGATGTTTCACTCTCAGCTCTTTATCTCCTGCGCCTCTTGAGCTGGATCGTACCATCACACTCTGTGATGATTTTCAATTAAATGCTTTTATAAATGATATTTTTATTAGTTTTGCTCAGCTGGATTCAGTCACATTCTGATAGTGCTGTTAAATGTGTGTTTAATGTGCTGCTAGCTAAACTTTCTAGTTCTGGTTCATTGGCGTCTTATTTATCAGAGTTTATGTTACACAGCTGAGTCGTGGCCCGCGGTCACAGGACATCGTTGCATTCGTCGCTCCATCAGGTCTCTCCTGGGAATGAGACACTGGGTCTCAGTGGGACTACCTGTGGAAAAGTAAATGAATAAAATACAAAAAATGTACGTTTGGTCCCGCTAGATCGTAACCCCCAGTGGGCGGGGCTTATGTCTCCTTTGTTCTTGGATTCTCCAGCAGCGCGTCGGTTCATCCTGTCTGAAACAAGCTCCTCCTCCTTTTATGCAACAGTCTTCTGATTGGTTGCTCGTTTCACACAAACTCCCTGAAATGCTTTTAAAGTTTACCTCACTAATCCCTGTTTAGCACAAACATCACAACGTTTCTGTGGCTGAATATTTGACCTGCTGAAGTCTGTTGTGCGTCCTCCTTTGAGTGAGAACGTCTGGCTTTGTGCATTTTTCATTTACACAAATATTCCGTTTAAACTTGTTTCACGGTCACGTGAAGAAACATTTTTGTTTTTCTTCTGCAGGCTGGAAACTACACCTTTAACAGAGCCAAGCTGATGAACGCCGGTTTCCGGGAGGCCATGAAGGAGGAGGACTGGGACTGTCTCTTCTTCCATGATGTGGACCTCATTCCAGAAGACGACCGGAATACGTACGTCTGTGACTCGAACCCCAAGCACGCGGCCATCGCCATGGACAAGTTCGGCTACAAGTATGTCTGAGAACGACCGATACATGTCGTGGTTTCAGTGCAAGCTGTAGAATGAAGTGCTGTATGAAAGCAGTCCTGTGAGTGGGCAATATTTCACTTTAGTTCAAATAAACCAACCAATAGAAAAAGTCCACAAGCCTTCTCAGACAGCCCTCATTTGTCCTTCAGTGTAGCCCCTTTTCCATTAGCACCTGCTCGGATCGCCACTACAATCCGGTTCTACCTAACATGCATGGTTGTCCTCGTAGCGACACGTCCGAGCGTCCTGCGACGTGACTAATATGCGGCACGAACGCTACAAAAAAGTGGATGTCGAGGTGACGATATGCCTGCTGCTCTGTCTGTGGCTTTTCACGGCCTTGTTTTTGTAGCCGTTCCCGTCGTTGCCAGGTTTCAAAAATGGCGGTTTCATGATGACTCATCGAGTGATACTGCTGACCAGCCAATCACTGACAAGCATTCTGATGACATCACATTTAGTACCTGCTCAGATCGCTTGGGGACCCCGAGAGAGCAGATACTAAAAGAAGGTACCTCTACCCGGTGCTGTGACCTAATGGGAACCCCTGAAAACTGTGGCGACCCAAACGTAGGTGCTGATGGAAAAGGTGCTGCTTTGCTCCAGAGTGTAACACTGGCTCAGTCAACACATTTAGATATTAAAATGAAATAAATTCAGATAAAATGTCCTGAAAAAACAGGATGAGTTGATTAGAGTAACTCGATAAAATGAATTAAAATATAATGTGACAAAAATGTGTCATGATGTCAGTTGTAGAAAAGGTTGCATTTAAAAAACAAATAATACATAAATAAAGCAGCAGAATAGTAAAGGTACAATAAACCTTACTGTTAATGTAGTTTTTCTATATGTAATAATTAATGTGCTAAAGAGCTCTGTAACTAAAAAAGCATCTATAATGTGTCCAAGTGAAATGTATTGAATATAATCTCTGTGGTAAAACGGTCCAATCAGCAGAATAAAGCAAAAATAACTTAATGAGTGAAGAATAAAATAATAATATTCTATCAGTGCAGGGTAGAAATACCCAGATGTTTCTCTGCTGGACAGATGTGTTGGCTTGTTTAAAGTTCTTACTGGAGGTAGCCTGAGGTAAAGAAGGGCGGGTTTTACTCGAGCTCGTCCACCCCACGTGGTTACTGTTGATTTGCTTTTATCTTTACTTGAATTTTATCTATACTTTAATTTGAAAACATTTCCCTTGACTTGAAAGTGTTTGTGCACTGCTGTAGTTTTAAATGAGTTACAGAAATAAACTTGGCTCAGTGAAACTTTAGCTTCTGTGTTTGCTGCATGGACCCGGCGACTCTGCAGAAGCTGCATGTGTGTGTTTTGTTATTTAAATGCCAGAGTTCAGTTTCCACACACCTGCCATATATTCTAACCTGTCTGAACAGTACAGAAACTAATAATAAAACCCTGATGCTCTTTATTCCGCTTTTAATTTGTCTTGTTTTCTAATCCTAACCCTCTCCAGGCTTCCATACAAGATGTATTTTGGAGGCGTGTCCGCTCTGACGCCCCTGCACTACCTTAAAATGAACGGTTTCCCCAACAATTACTGGGGCTGGGGCGGCGAGGACGATGACATCGGAGTCAGGTGAGCATCGTGCGGTTCGGTTTCAGGGTTCCTCATAGGCTCCACATGAAAGAGCGAGGCAGCCTCTGTCATATTGCATTTTATGCGCTCTCGCATCCATAAACTGTCCGGGGCAACAGTAGAAACCTGTTATTGATCAGGTGAATTCTCCAACAGTCACCAAGAGCACAAACATGGTCCAGAGATCCTGACACAGCTGAGTCAAACATTACTGGAGACCGAGGCTAGATGTCAGTCAAAGTGACCCCACCCCTGAATTTAACCCGTAATCATGTGGGAAATGCTGTGTGTGTCCTCAGTGATCAGGAGGGGTGATCGGTCTAACGCTTGTTTCTGGTCTCCACAGAGTCTCTCTGGCTGGCATGTACATCACTCGTCCTTCACTGAAGGTGGGCCGGTACAAGATGATCAAACACAAGCTGGACAAAGGCAACGACGTGAACCCAAAGAGGTACTGCGGCCCGAGTGCTCGCTGGGATAACGAGATCTCAAGTCTGAGCACAGAAACGACCAGACGTGACTCGCTGGCCATAGTTGGATACCAGAGTTAGACACACGCTACGTCACAGCTAGCTGGAAGTTGGGCTGCGTATCGTCACAGATTTCTAGAATTGATTCGATTTGAATCGAGGACATTTTGCTTCAGTCGGAAATATTATAATTCTTATTATTTATCAGTACATATACATATTTTTATATCTATAAAAAGAAAGCTGACACTTGTGAGACTTGATCAAAGGTGTGAGCATCACAGCAGATGCCTTTGTGTCAAAGAACTGGGGATAAAACTACGGAGCCCCGCAGGGGACATGGGAGAAAAAAATTAAGACGGACTTTTGCGAGATCTCACAAAAGTCCGTCTTAATTTTTTTTTCTCCCATGTCCCCTGCAGGGCTCCGTATAAAACAGAAAAACATGAAGGAGATTTTTTTTTTTTTTTTATAGCAGATGACCTTAAAAATATTCAGCAGTAGATCAAAAACAAAAGAAAACCACGAATCAACACATGAACATGACCTGATGCTGCTGACGTGAAGCAGAGCAAAGTTAGAGGTTTGATTAGAGACACAGCTGAGCGTTTTGCAAGTTTGCATAAATTTAAACAGTTTAAATTTCTTCAGTATTGAACAGCAGAAATGAAAAAGTCATTTAAACCGCAGCGGCCGACAGCGCTGTAAACAGCTGTAGACTGGTGGGTAACAAGCAAGCGAATGGGAAACAGTTCTTGAAGTAAACAGCGAGAGAGAGAGAGAGAGAGAGAGAGAGAGCTGTGCATGAAGTGGAGGCAAAACAGCAAATCGGAGGGAGTTCATGACGACGTGTATGTGAAGCGTAGTTTGCTCTTCTTTGGCTGCTGGTTCAGTCAATTTTGACTGAAGAAAGATGAAACCTGCAGCTTCAGAATCTATCGCGAAAAAAAGACGTAAACACGGAGCCGACGCATCTGATGTTAGCGAGCTTCATTATGTAAATTTTGTCCGGAGCCTGAATGATGCAGATTTTGAAGATATTAAAACCCCACACTCCAAAACATTTCCTTCTTCATTCCGACACACGCGTCCTGCAAAGATTTCCATACTTTGACACTTTCCCGACTCTTCTCGGGTCAGCTGGTCATTTTTCCCGTTATTCCAAACAGTCGTGCATCCTACAGGGATTTCCAGAGCGGTGCCACATCATCACCTCTAACATGTGTTTCTCCTGCCTCCCTTTGCATTTTCATTTGTTGGCATGTATAAATGCTGATACCGATGCAGATCGGCAAACTAAAATTAGTCGGTGTTGTTCAGCGTTGGCGCTTTAGGGCAGTGGAAACTGGAAACTGTATCTTCTAGATCGTCTAAGGAGCTCGGAAGTAAAAGAATCTGGACGTCTTTAAGTTTCTTGAAGATGTTTAAACTCTCATCTGAGACGCTTCTTCAGTTCTGAGAGTAAACGGTGGAGCGTCTCAGGTGTTTAACCCTTAAGAAGGTCGTTGACCAACTATTGGTCATGTGCCTCATCACATGAGCGACGGTGTGAAAAAAGGTCATTGTCAGCAGCGGTTTTGGGCGAGCTCATTGTGAAACCTAGCCCCACCCTATCATGTGACTGAAAGATGGCCATGGACATAGATGGCTTCTTTCACTCCTGTTTCAAACATCCTCAACGGAGTGACCTTTAGGACAGAGAGGTGTAATGTCTTCAAGAAACCTAAAGAAGTCCAGACGCTTTAGTTTCGTGGCTCCTTAGACCACGATGAACCTTCAGACATCTTTTAGAGGAAACCTGGTCCTGAGTAAATTACAAGTGAGGCCACAGGCTGTTTTTATTTAAGCCAGATTACAGTCTGTTCACATGTTTGCTTATGGACACCTGTTTACTGTCTACTGCACTCTCGAAGTGGAAAAGTGTTTGTTTGTTTGTAAACAATGAAACAACGAGGTCATGATTGTGCTGTTTCTCCTGGAAGAGTGAAGATGCTCTGCTTCGTGTGTCTGTCAGGTTCAACATGCTCGCTAAGACGCGTCAGACCTGGAGGGCGGACGGGATGAACACGGTGGAATACGAGGTCATCTCGCGGGAATATCTGCCCCTGTACACCAACATCACCGTGAACATCGGCACGGAGGCCGGCCTGCACCCGCCGCCCCGGACTCCCGGCCCCGCTCCCAAGGCTGAAGCTAAAGACGCCGCTGAAAAGCTCAAAGAGAAGTAGTCCTCGCTACTCTCACTTCAGACGGATAATCCTATCAGTACATGCTGTATGAAGGTGTTGGGTTTTTTCCTCTAGATTTTTCTTCTGTAAGTTTTGTCGCCCGAGTGTCGCTCCGCCTTCACGTCGTCGGGCGTGCTGGATGATGAAACCCCTAAATCTGTTAAAGATGGATCAACTCTTCTAAGTGATGTGCCGCTTCCTCCGGTCCTGCTCTAATTTATTCTTCTGAGGGAGCCGCAGCCGAGAGAGGGGGGCGGGGCTAACAGTTGGACTCTATGAGTTTATATATCTGCAGCGCTGTGGTCGCTGGTTTAACCGTGTGAGGCCTTAGAATCTATTTTTTTGTCTCGTCTTTTCACTCGTACCTTACTCTACCGAGGATGGTGGATTTGAAGGAGCAGCAGTCGCACTGTGTCAGCCTCTCGTCTCAAAGCACCGAAGGGGTTTTCTGTGCTTCTGTTACCGTCAAGGCAAAGTTCTCGCTTCTGCACACCTGTCTGTGAACACCTTTGTTTTACAAAGACAAACGTATCTTTTAAGATTATAGATGAGCTTGTGGAAGTACAGCGGGAGTGATTTCATGGTGTAGATGAAGTTACGGCTCCTCTTTTTTCAGCCTTTTACACCATCTCCTTAAACTTCAGTATGTCTGGCGTCTTCTGATTGAATTCATCTCTTCTGTCTGAGTTCAGTGGGGTTAAGCTTTGCATCAAAATGGAGTCTTTTTTTCTTTTCTCTGATGCTTTATATGCAGTGAATTTGGATGTGACACTAATTATCCTCAATCTGCACAAATCTGGGAAATTAAATGGAACGATGAAATTCAATGGTCACATTCATTAAGCTAATCAAACATTAGAAGAAAACTGTAATCAATATTTAAGGCCAATGACATTGGGCAATATTTGGGGTACTTTATGTAAATCCTGGTGTTTTTAATAATTGTTAAAATCCTTTGGAAGAGGTTTCAAGAGATGACGACACACTTTAGTGTAATGCCAGTTACATTACGAGTCACCTTAAATAAGAACTTGTTGATGGAGCTGAATAGAAATGCAAGAAGTTGGTGGTGAAACACTGCCCCCAGTGGTCAAAGTTGTAGTTACATTTTGTAACTTTAAGGTGCCTTTAAACTATTTTAATTACTGAAACAAGAACACTGAATGATGGCCTTGCAGGAAATGACAGCGAATCATTTTGGTACAAATTATTTGAGGAAACTGGCACCTGCTTTACCTATTAACCACAGCGATCAGCAGCCACCCACCCAAATAGTGTTTATGAGGCGAGTATGGAGGGCAAAGTTTGTGTGTGTGTGGGGGGGGGGGACATGCATTTACTTTTGTAATTTAAACTAAATAAATAAATAATGTGGTTTGAAAATGTAAACATTCAATTTCTATGTAATACAGATTATGTAGACGACATGAGGCGGACAGACATTAGCTCAGTCTTGATTATAACTGGTTAACTTGCCAAACAGACAGAATTGAAAAAACACTAATGTAAGTATGAATAATGCATGCAGGTGTTGAATATTATTTTTTTTAACAAACTGTGCACCAACACAGAAATGGCTCAAATGTAGTGTTTAACAAGAAAGTATTTATTTTCTTGTTAAATTATGCCTTTATTTTGTTAGTCCTCATTGTATCCTACATATGCCTCAGTTTCTTCTACTGACAGATCTGTGTGTGTGGGGGGGGGGGGCATCGTCACCAGTGAGGCTGGCTGCAAAACCAAAGAGGATGCTGACGGTGTGAAAAGCTGTGAAATAATAAAGTATAGTCCAAATATTTGTGTAACACTGTCGGTGCAGAAACACTACAGACCACACAGTAGTTTTCAGGTATCAGACAGAGACTGTATGTAAAAGATGGCAGATGTGTGGACTTCCTGTTTCATGTGGCGGTCCAGAATGAGCGGGCCTCTGAGGAGTCGCAGAACCAGCATGTACATTTATTAAAGTAAAAAAAATTTTGATGGGAAGGATTGATGTGATGTCACAGTGGCTCCGTCCATCATTTATATACAGTCCATTATGTACGATGCGATGAACAGGAAGCAGTCAGTCCCCTCGACTGGCTCTACATGTTAGTGCAGTCCTGTTTTTGGGGCCACCTGCTGGTCGTTAGAAAAGATTGCAGGTTTAAGGCACGATGCTACAGCCATCTTTTATATACAGTTTGTGGACGGGGATCATTTTTGACGTTTTTTGTTTTTTTGCTCTGTAAAGACCTTCGTTTTGTCCTGTCCTGTCCTGTGTGAAGACTATGACTTTACTCTGAAATCATATTCAACCTTTGGCCTTACACACTCATATAATATCGTCTATATATCTGTACTGGGAGTTGGCATGCATGGCCAAGAACAACTTAGTGCTGAATACATATCAGTGCTCACTTCAAACATATGAAGCATGCTGTGTTGTGAACTGGAAACTTGTATTTTGAGCATTTACTTCAGCGTATCAAGCCGCCTCTACCTGTGAATATGTTTGATTCTTTAAGCTGCTTAAACGTTTTCTTTGGTTTGACTCCGTTCTGATGTGAAAATAGAAATCCGTAGCCGCAGAGTGAAGTTACCCAGGATGATGTAATTGAGTTATTTCTGCGCCCCTTATGAATTCTGCACAGTCCAGAGTGGCCTTAAATTCATTAATAAATGATTACTCAAGAAGACGTGCTGACTCTACTTCTTTGGGGGTGAGTGTGTATCATAACTGATAACCGCCAGCCAATCAAAAATCACTTATTCAGCAGCTTTCAGTAAAAACAAAAGTTAAGGGGCTTTTTTAAAAACATTTACACGTCTTACATTTATGAGAAAGACTGGCAAAGTTAATAGAAAAAATGACACATTTATTAGGAAAAAACCAGCAAAATTCTGCAGAAAATTTGGAAAATTAATAATAAAGCTGGTAGAAGGAAGAAGCAACGCTAACACAGTATGTATGAAATGTTCACATTTAAAACCCCTGGAGGGTCTTGGGTCGATTTGTGGCTATTTTCAAATTTTGATTACATGCCATTTGCACAGTGTTGAATGGACTATAGCCAAATTCTCCAAAAAAAAGTTTGATATGATTTTATTTCAAAATTCAAGTCTGACTTCCTTCAATTAGCTTCAGTGGCTAAGCTACAGACAAACTTACACTATTGGGCTTAGTGGTCGATTTGTGCCCATTGAAACCCATTATAAACGCTATTTTTCACTGCAAATTAATTACGGTCAAAGGGATCGTAGATGTTTAACTTTCATTTTCATTTTGCAGGACGGGCCTTACAGTTGTAATTTTTTTATTTGTCCACCGGGTGGCGCCCTTGCTCCACATTTGACCCCGGGCTGGAAAACAGCGGGCTGCTTAGATAGACCTGCGGGAAATGAAGCCTCATTTCCGGCGTGCAGCAGCGGCTTCGCCCGCTGATCGGGCGGGACCATTTTTTGGTCCCTAGGACTGTGAGAGGGTGCTTTTTTTTTTTTTTTTTTTTTAGTCAACAGGAAATGACGTATTTGTTGTCACGTGGTATCGGGCGTGTGTACTGGAAAAACGGGTCCCCGGTGATCGTGCCCCGGTAATCGTCGCGACTTACCCCGGCAAGATGCACTTATTTCGGCCTAGAGGAGAAGCATTTGCCGCCTGGAGACCATTTTCTGGTCCTGAAAAAAAATAATAAAAGGCGATCGAAATGAATGTTGGTGCCAATCTTTAGTCCATCTAAAGGCCTAATTATAATAACAATTGAATATTACCTCAAATGTTTTTTTTGGAAAATATTCAAGTTTTATGTTTTTTGGGGCAAAAAAAGCAGTGCGCTCATGTGACGAAACCGGGATATAAAGGGTTAAAATCCGCGAAATGTAATTAAAACTTGACATGAATATTTCAAGGAGAAGTAGGTCTAAAAGATTGGCTAATTTAAAGTGGAATAAAATATTAATATATAAATTTTTTATAGCACTTTTTTGGGCGTGGTCGATTTGTGGCTCTAAGCCCAATAGTGTATGCATTTTTCTAGGACCCTGAGAAACACTTAAAGAGGAATTTCTACAACACATTTTTCCACTGAGGACCAATCTCGTCGCACCTGATTGGCTCAGCAGTTCTTGGTTGATCGAGTCCTGAACCAGCTCCACTTTTAACCTGTACACACCTAAATGCATATCTGTGATAATGTGATATGTCTCACCGCTGAAACCACCACTAATATAGGAGCACGCGTAGGAGTCCTGTCACACCCCCAAACTCAAGGTGGTGAAAGAGAATTATTTAAAAAAGCCACGTGTGTGGGATTACTTTAGTTTTTGAGCAGGTGAAACTCAGGCCTTGGTTTCCAGCCTCAAGTTGGAGTGCAGTTGACATATGCAGTGTAATGATTGGGGTGTCCGATCTTTAATATGTTAAAAAAAGTAGCTTTATAATCTATCCTGGACTCAGAACTGTGCAAAGATGGGACTGGAGTCATCCACACTGGTGTTCAGGTCTCATCTTCTCATATCTTCGTCAGCATCTCAGTAAAACTGTCCACTCGACGCACAAACCAAAGCACCTGTCCAGTTACCGGAGCCTAGGTGTCTCTTCATTGTTCCTGTTTAAACAGGTTCCACATATAACATTTGGTGCCACTAAAGACCAGGATGAAGGACGTCACTCTTCTACACATCCAGCTGACCAATGTCAGCCAGGGCACAGTGTTTATGCTGCAGCATCCTGCATGGGCATGGTAGGGCAGGGAGGCCAAAGCCTTAGTGGCAAATATAAATCGTTGCACATTCAGTGCCAGGTTTTGTACAAATGGACAAACTCTTCTTGGCCCTTGGAGGTTGGTTCTATGGGGTCCGAAACAGCAAAGGTTCTGTCCGGTTCAAAGCTACTCTGCGTCTTTGTTGGAGCTGCTGCTCCTCCTGAGCATCCACAAGCAAAATCCTCAATTATTAGGTCCGCCTACTAAAGCTCGGATATTCCTGTGATGAGGTTGTTGTGAAGTAACTCAAGAGACGTGTTCCTGACATTTAAACTACATTTTTATTAATGAAGAAGCAGAAAAAGCTTCCCATAACCTGCTGCAGTAGCCTCGATGTGAATCAGCGTCTTACACATCGAGGCAGTGACTCTGCCTCGATGTGTAGATATGATATGAAGACTGTGAGAAATTATGTTGAACGTATTCTGGAAACAAGTTCAGAGTTTTAACCTTGATGCTGTAACATTTTAAAACTTGTTTTATTAGTTTGAATCTTTTAACTTCATGCATCAAGCAAACATTTAATTATCTGCAACATTCTCTGACTGGAAGAAATTAGTTTAACATTTAAACCTATTTTCTGCACATTCCAGCACATAAAATAAAATATTTTTTGTGTTTACACTCAGTCTTTCAAATAGATGCAAGTAAAACACAGCAGAAAATAAATAAAGTCAAAGACTCAGCGGTCCTGTTGCTCTGTTTTCACCTGTAAAGCAGGAGTGGGGTAGGAGAGCAGGCAGTAGTCTGCTCTGTGTTTCGCTCTGGTCCTTGAAGGTTTTTCCAGCTTGTGGCAGCACTACACCAGCTTCTTACTACATTCTCACTTCTGTTTCGTCTCTTTTGACTTTGACTCTACATTTTTAGTTGATCCTGAGTGCTCACTTACTTTCTTATTGCGGTTTTCAGCTACACGCAACTTGTGAGAAAGACGCTGGTTGCCATTTTCACTTTGTTTGTATGAGTCACCATGAAGGTATCAGTCTGCTGCTTCGCTACGAGCTGCTCTCCCCCCTGAACGGTGCAGACTTCCTTTGTTCTTCCTTAGTCTGGGGAAGCTCTTGTTGCGCCTGATCATTGCTGACTTCCATACTTTCACTTTCACTTTATTGCTAAAGCACAGCTGACCAACATGCTGTACAAAACAATAGAAAAGAATTAAACAATAAACCGGCTATAAGTTAATACATAGGAGCTAAAGAAACAAACAGTGCAGGTACATACAAAAGGTAAACGTTTAAGACGGATGACAAGTCACTGGGTTAAAAGCCAAGCTCAGACATTAGAAGAGGCAAGACCATTACGAGACTTAAAACAAATAAAGGAATTATAAATGGATTCAAACTTGAACGGGAAGCCAGTGAAGGGACACTGACACCGGGGTTAGGAGCTCTCATTTGCTTTTACTGGCTACACATTGTGCAGCAGTGTTTTGTAGCAGCTGTAGACGTGAGAGGGAGGCCGGGCTCATTCCACTCAAAGCACAAATACAATAATCCAGGCGAGAGGTGATAAATGCGTGGATCAGTCTCAAGACTGTGGAGATGAGAACGTTATGGTCCACCGTGTTAAAAGCAGCTGTTAGATCTAAAAACACTGTTCCCTGAATCCACGGCTAAAAATAAGTCCTTAAAAAGCCTTAAAAGAGCAGATTCAGTGCTGTGGTGTGTTTTAAACCCAGACTGGGACACGTCCAAAATGTTAGACTTATCAGGATGCCCTTCAGCTGGGTGTAAACAGTTTGTTCCAAGTTGGAGATCGGCCTGTAGTTAGACAAAGTGGAAGGGTCAAAGGTCAGGTGTGTCGAACAAGGGTTGCATCACAGCATGTTTGAAACCTGGCCTCAGGTTTCACGTACCTGCGGTGCTCTCTGGTCTGCGCTGACTGCTCAGCTCCTCCTCGTAGTTGGTGACACTTTCTTCAAAGGTGTGTGAGAGGCACGCTCGTCAGCATCAGCACCCGCATCTATAAGCACTCAGAGGAACACATACGCACACATCCACCTGAGCAGCTGCTACAGCACCGCTCGCCCGCGGTGACGAGGGAGACACTCCTCCTCTGATGAGGAATTCAATTCAATTTTATTTACACAGCGCCAAATCACAACAACAGTCTCCTCAAGGTGCTTTATATTGTACAGTACATCCTACAATTATACATACAGAGAAAAACCCAACAATCATATGACCCCCTATGAGCAGCACTTTGGCGACAGTGGGAAGGAAAAACTCCCTTTTAACAGGAAGAAACCTCCGACAGAACCAGGCTCAGGGAGGGGCGGGGCCATCTGCTGTGATTGGTTGGGGTGAGAGAAGGAAGACAGGATAAAGACATGCTGTGGAAGAGAGACAGAGGTTAATAACAGATATGATTCAATGCAGAGACAATTTCAACCCTTAGAATGAAATTCTTCACTGCTGGTTGTTTTTATGTCGCCTGTATTGAACAACATGGTCGGAACACACAGTTAATTTTAGTTAGTTTTGTGAACACTTGTTAGGTTTTGTATTGTTGATTGTCATTTATGCTTAGAAATATCTACTTATATAGAGTTTTATAATTAGTTTTAGATTGGTAGAGGTTTGATCCTTGATAGTCTGCAAACTTTGTGTGTATTCCAGAGCACTCTGGGAGCATGGGAGAGGTCGTACCTTGTCTCATTGTTTTATGGTAGGATAAATGTATCAAAGGTTGTGTCCAAATTCATGGGCTGCATCCTCCTGAGGACCCGGCCTTCGCGGTCTACGTGGGCCGGGTCCTCAGAAGGTCAGGTAGGCCGGAAGTAAACGGCCGTGAAATTGGACGGTCTAGCCTTCAGATTAGCGTCACCGCTGTCTCGGTGGAGTTTAATAAACTCAGCCGTCTGCTCCTTGCTATCTAAAATATAACAGGACACTGGTGTAAATTCTCGACTGTCTCATACTTCTGTTTAGTCAGTTTTCTGTTTGACGTTTAGTCAGCTGTGTAAAAACCAAGGAAGAACCCACCCGGGGGATTAATAACGTTTTATTTAATCTAATAATCTAATAACTTTAATCTCAGCCAAACCGATTTACTCACGAACAAACAAAACACTGAAAAAAGCCCAACAATAACATTTTTAGGTTGTCTAAGTGACTTATATATCACGTTTAACCCGCATCAGTAACCCTTGAGCTCCCGGCTAGCTATCGAGCTGGTGGGTAACAGACGTCTCCGAAAACGTCGAAGCACTTTTGCAAATATGTGATGTCTTGATAAACCGAGCAGATATTTGATGTTTACACAACTACTTTCTCGCCTGAAAATATGTTAAAATTTTATGTTGTGACCCATAAAGATTAGTATGAGTAATTTTAAAACTTAGTAGCGGCCGCCATTGTTGAAAACTGGAATTGGCTGGGCCGCGCTATGAATTCTGGGATATGGTGGGCCACGAAGGACACACCCGACCCATCCTTCAAATTCGGGGAAAAGGAGGACGCATTTGTCGGCTGCATTCGGAGGAGTCTACGAATTTGGACAGCCTTCGTCACGTCGCTGTGACGTAATCGGTCTACAAATGTGACCTCAGGAGGATGCAGCCCATGAATTTGGACACGACATATATCCGTTTTAGTCCAAGTGCCTTTTGTTTAGATGAACTGCTGGACTTCCAGACCAGCAGGTTTAGGGAAGTTTGGAGAGTTTCCATTTAGACACTCCCCCTCTCTCTCTCTGTCTGTCTCAGTCAGTTTGTGTCTCTCGTCCAGGATGAATGTGTTGCTCTCCGTCTCTCTCTGGCTTGCTCTGATCATGTCGTCCTGTTGTGGTGAGTGACCTATGACCTTTGACACATCTGTGTTATAAATATTCAGGCTAAACCTACTTTTGCACTCAAAGGTCTGATATTGATCGAGAGATCCATGAAAGTTTTGTGTGTTTCATTCTTTCAGTTACAGGTTGAAGAGTCACTGAGTTTTTTGTTTGTCTGATAGACTAAAAATTACTAAACAAAACTGTAATCGATGACATGTCTTTATAAACTGCTTCTTTATAAACTGGCCTTTGAACTGAAAGCAGAAGCGACCACGAGACTCACGGTTGTTGACGTCTTTCTCTAGAAACCCGGTCATTTCAAAGGACTCAGCTACTTTACTTGTCATGTTGTGTTTGTGGGTTTTAGACTAGTTTAGGACATCGTCCTGGAAATACTCGAGTAGCATAAAATATAATCCTGTTCACATGTTTGTGATTTTATTGTTTCATCAGAAAGCTGGGAGACAAAACAACGTCATTGTAGCAGGCTCGTTAGGAAAAGGATCCAATGCTTCTGTAATATCCACAAACTGAAGTTTTTCCATGTTTTACAAAAATCTGTTAGAATAAAATCTGAGGTTCACTGTAACTTGTGCTTAAAATATATTGGAATATAAAATTATAGATACAAACAAGCACAATGCAGGCGTCAGTTTAAAACTAGGAACAAACTAAAGACAGCATAATGTGTCTGCCTGAAAACAAAAATGTTGCTGCAGATATGACTGCAGTCACGCCTCAGACACTTTGCATTGCATTGTGGGTGTGTGATGTGGACGTGGGTTTACCTTTAGATGTGAAGAAGACAGGAAATGAGGCTAAACTGTAGCTCTGTGGGTATAACATGCAGACACTGTGAAATAATCTGGCCTAGTTATACAGTGCATCTGGAAAGAACAGCACATCACAGACCGGCCTGTGAATGTTGCTCAGAACATGTGCACAGATGCTCACCATCCAACGTGATGGAGCCTGGCAGAACGTCTGCCCAAACTGCTCTGTGTCGGAGTTTAAGGTGAAAATGAATTTGATCTATTATGGAATAAGACTGTAACAATACACATGAATATGTAATGCAGCAGGTAAAGACGGTGTTGAACTCGTCTTCTATTTGCTCAGTAAATATATTTCTAAAGGCGCTACTGGTTGGTAACAACCCATCCAATCCACTCAAGCGAGATCGTGGATTTCATCTGGTGTTACTCACTGTCAAGCATTTTCTGGCTTCTCTGCAGCTTAACTCCCCCATGAGGGAGAGCACTGAGAGGAAATGTTTTGAATTTCACTTCTTTATTTGTTGGCACGAGCTCAAAAGCTACAAACATTATTCCCAGAAACTTGTGCATCCTTGTATTCACGCAGCAGGCTGTGTTGGGTGTTTTGGTCGTGAGCTGGCACAGAAACGTTTTAGGAAGTGGGGAGATGAACCTGGAGCATGAAGCAACTGCTGGGCTTCCAGTAAAGTTAGCAACAAATAAGCCAAGGTCTTGACCAGATGGGTTAAAATTGTGCAAGAATAAGATTTTGAATAGTAAAAGTCCTCTATTGAAGATAAATATAACATATACACATCCATGGTGTGCCCTGTGTCTCACAACAGACCTCAGAATTATTTCCCTGCTTAAGAAAAAACACTTTACAGCATCTAACCAAGTGAAGAAGACTCAGTGGGATGTCACTGTCAAACCCTCATGGTACTCCTGAGCAAGAAGGCCGGAGTAGACTTCACCAGAAAACATCTAAAGCTGCACAAAGAACAAAATAACAGAATAAATGAAACCGAGGTTGACGTCTATCAGAAGGAGAAACAGCTCTGAAGCACATGGGCTCTCTAATATGATGGAGACAATATTACTGCAGGGCTGCCAGTGGCTCGGGGTCACTGGTGTTTATTACTTCAACCAGGGAGGTTCTGGTTTTGGTAGCATTTGCATGCATTTGTCATTCTTCTAGTGTGTTGTCTGTGAAACGCCAAGACTGACATGATGAATTCATTAAATACATAATTAAATAATTAATTAAATGTGTCATGCATATTTATTTAATTATTTCCAATTTTAATTAATTATTTATTTATTTCCAATTTTAATTAATTATTTATTTATTTCACATTTTATTTCTTTATTTCACATTTTAATTAATTATTTCTTTATTTCACATTTTAATTAATTATTTCTTTATTTCACATTTTATTTATTTATTTCACATTTTAATTAATTATTTCTTTATTTCACATTTTAATTAATTATTTCTTTATTTCACATTTTATTTCTTTATTTCACATTTTAATTAATTATTTATTTATTTCACATTTTAATTAATTATTTAATGGTGTATTTCATTGATTCATTATGTCAGTCTTGGCGTTCCATAGCTGTTATGTTGATGATCCATTCAAACTCTGCTCACAAAGTCTTCAAGGTCAACTTTATGATTTTATGTATGGAAAATTGACAAAATGCCCAATAGTGTGGGTGCATCATCAACATGTAGGAAGTACCATATAAAGATTTAGTCACCTTTGACCTCTGACCTCTTCTTCAAGGCCAAAACAATAATAATAATACTGAGGGAAATATACATTTCCTCAGGGGTTCAATATTACATCATGTATATTCTCATATTTATAATTATATATTACATAGAGCTATTTAAACTTGCTTCTTTTTCTGTTTGTATTGACAACATACAGACATGTTGGAAATTTATAGATACACATTCTGTATATCGTGTCCCTTTGGACCTCTGACCTCTTCTTCAAGGTCAAAATGAGGTCAAAGTTTTTTAAAATGTCTTTAAAAGTACGATTAAAATTCTGCTACCTTTGCTTGCGTGGCCAAGATTTAGGACATGATACTGAATACAAACAAAGATAACAATTTGTGAAATACAGTACTCCCCTCAAAGCAGATACGGCCCAGAGCCGGCGCGTGCAGATGAACTGTGACGTGTGCGGAGCGAGGGATCGGACAGACCTTCATGGTGCAAACGCGTAACGATCCAAAGACACTGAAGAGTTTCTCAAAGCAAAGGAGTTGATTTTCTTCAACATGGGAGCGCGCTGTGGTCAGCTGCAGTAAAAGCACAGCATTTGGTAAAAACCATGAAAACGCTCGTGATTCCTAAACAGCTCAAACATCTCCATGAAAGCTGAATGGATTGTTTTAAAGTCTTTTAAAGTTTAGCACAGCCGCTGTTAGCAAGAGGAAAACGGCCTCCTTTAAATCCCAGCTGCTCACATGTTGTTGATGTTTGCGCTTCATTTTCCTCCACAGGACACGAGACGGAAGAGCTGACCACCGATCACACAGTCACACAGCCGACAGACTACGACTACAACGACCACACCTTTGATTACTCCAGCTTCCCCGGTAACAGCAGAGACCCACGCAAACACACAAACTCTGTTTAGTAACTGAGACTTGATGGCACTACCATCAGCATCTGTGCTTTTCTGTGTCTTTGTGTTTTCAGAGGTACAGCTTATGATCCCAAACAAGGTGAGCGCTTTAAAAAACAGGTTTTATGTCCATGTATGTTGAGACGCATTGTTAAAGGACAAATTCACAATATTTAACTCACATTTATATATATGCTGTATTCTGTTTATTAGTGTTTTCTGACATTTTGTGTTTATCCTGGTCGAGGGTTCAAATAATAAATTCTAGTGAGCCAAAAATTTGGGCTTCAGATATTTTTTTCTACTCTTTTCTCGATGACATCATAGAATAAGTCTAATGTGGCTGTGTTCTGTTTTCAGTGAGACACAAAAAGCAATAAAATCTTTATTATCCATAAATCATCCTTAAAGTAAATGTTAGTCAACATTATTAAACTTTAAGAGAAGTTGCTCCTTTTAACATTTTAAATATTAATTAAAATACATGTTGATAGTGAGTACTGATTACTTATTGTTGATTATGTTAATTCCACAGCTTTAAAGGTTCAGAGCTGATACGTTTAAATTTTAGTCTGGATAAAAATAATAAAGTTCATAAATGTGGATCCGTGTCAAACATCACATATCAAAGTAGCTGTTTTTGCTTCTGTGAACCATGTGGCTTCTCTCAGGGCTCAGGGATTGGCCAGCTGAACCTGGTACTCCTGCTGGGATTGGTGATTCTTCACGCCTGGAATTGATTGGTGGGCGGAGCCAAGGACGAGCTATCATTTGATGATTTCTGAACTCACTTCCTGTTATGCATCTGCAACTTTCAGCTTCTTCTTTCACATCTCTGCACCTCGATTAACCGCAGCGGGGTTTCCTCCCGGAGGCCAGAGGAAGTCAAGCTTCCCCATTTTTTAAATTTAAGTTTCATTTTAATAAAAGCAGTTTTTTTAAAGCAATAGATCCTGTATCACTCTCAACACTGGCATCATTAGTGTAGTCCAATCATCTTTATGCTCGCCTCCTTTGAGCCAATCAGCCTCCGCTCTGCACGGTTTAAATTTCAGTGCTCTTCCTTCATTCTCCCTCTCCGACTCTCCTTTCTAAAAACCCGCCTCCCTCCTCCCCACCCCGCTGAGTCACTCGAGCTCCGTCCAAGCCTCAGGGTTCACCTTCACCACCACCAGCGTCTGACTCTGATGGGCCACCAGCAGCCATCGGAGTCCAGTCACCAAATAGATTCATTAAAATACATTTCTTTCTCAATAAATGATGTTCAATTCTTCTGAAATGTTCTCTCTTTATTGAAATAAAATACAAAACACGAGGTTGGTGTCACACGTTTGTGATGGCGTAAATAAATGTTTTAAGTCTGAAAGGGAGCCGGTGGAATTTATCACTTATTAAAGTTTATTAAGACGCACATGAAGAAGTACAAACAGGCTGTCTACAGCCTCATTAGCTGTAAGTATGTGCACATAATATAATAATGATAATAATAGTCATATCCAGATGAGCAGAGTGGGAATCCTCTCTGTACATAATGTTTTTCCCCTCTGCTCATCCTGTGTTTTCTTCAAACAGTAGCAGCGTTTCCACTTATATCCTGTTGGCCAACAACGCCGGACGCCATCATCGGCACCGTGGGCCTGATCAACCTGGTCCTTGATTATCTGCATCCTTGATTTCATGCACTTCCTGACTCAGCCCTCCACATTTATCCAGGTTTGCTGGCTCTAAGTGAACTCCGGCTTGTGCCCATAAAAGGTTAATATGTAATAAGCTCAAATTTCAACAGTACAAAATGCAGTGAGTAGTTGATCCTTACACATCAAACTAAGACAACAGTCTGCTTTGGTGATGGGAGGGTCATCGGCCGTCTTTTGCTCTAATCGGAAACTCTTTGAATCTCTGTGGATCTCCTCACTGAGATCCGCAGCAGACTTTGAGAGTATATAAATATGTGAAAGTGACAAATCTGTGTAACGTGTCCTACAGCATCACTGACCCCCGGTCCCGGCTTGTGACTGATGCTGTAAATAGCGAGCAGGTTAGGGTTTTTCACAGGAGTCAGGGGCAGAGCCAACAAACCGTGCACATCTCTTCTTCACAGCAAGTGTTTGTGCAGCATGTGGCAGACACTTCAACAAGTTCGAAGGAGCTGCACATCTTACCTTTGATGTAAGAGTGTTACAACAAAAGGCGCAGTCCGGCGGTTCCCTCGCGCCTTCCTGTTCATGAGGTCATCTTTCACACACTTTAAAGAGTCACTTTGACTCACGAGCAGATAAACCAACACAGAAAGTCAGACAACGTTTTAGTTTTGACAGTAACATCAGAAACAGAAAGCCCCGAGCTTTAAATTTAAAAGAAAATTATAACACTAATAATAAAATGAATCTTTCTTTGCCCATGTGACAGATCTACACTTCATTAAATGTTGCAGTTTTTTAGTTTTGCTATCAGATAAATACATTCAAATCTAGTCGGCTCAGCCCTCACAGACGAGTTTACGGTGAGTAACAGCAGCTTAGTTCCAGTGAGCACAAGAACCGAGTGAAGTTTTACTAAGTTAAATGGAAAATTAAATATCCATCCATCCATCTTCATCCGCTTTATCTCCGGCTCCCTTCTCCCATCAGTCGCAAACAAGACCCCGAGATACTTGAACTCCTCCACTTGGGGCAGGAACTCATCCCCGACCCGGAGTGGGCACTCCGCCCTTTTCCGGCTGAGAACCAAAAATCTGAAGGAGAAATAAATCTGTGCATTCACAGAAATACGAGCTGTTAACTGCTTATGGTAACTGAACAAACATGCAGACTTCTGTGTTTCTTGTACACAGGTCGTGCTGGTCTTGCACATAGCAACAGTTTAGCAACCACATGTCCTCTCTCCACTTAAAGTCAAGATACGTGTGAAAACCACCAAACCCTCTATGCACAGTGACAGTGCATCTACTTACACTACTTTCTCTGGTAGTCAGCAAGCGTATATGCAGGTATGAACACTCTTTGGCTGAAAGAAAAAAGAAAAGCAAAGAAAGAAAATGATTTTAAAGCAGAGTTTTTTCTAATTAATATTTAATTCATTGCTTATATTCCTTTCTTATACATTTTATCCTCATCTGCTGTTAGTTGCTGGTGTGGACTGCAGAAACACAGACGTTGGTGTGAGTTGAGTGACCATGAGGGAGATAGTCGGGACAACAAATGTGTGAAACAATATGACCTCCTCAGAGTATCAGTGAGCTTTCACTGGACAAACAACTGGAATCATGTCCTGCAGCTGCTGATGTTTTTGCTTCTGTCGTCTGCAGCTTTGTGCAACGCTGCTTCTGGGAGCATTTTTATTGGCTCTCTTCCACAGCATGTCTTGTTCGTATGTCTGTTCACAATAGTCTAGTATGAATGCCTGTTGGGTAGATTTTCATCTTTAGTAAAAGCTGTACGACTCATGAAAACACTTAAATTTATGCCTTTTTCACATAAGCAGCGGGGCAGATTGGGGTCCAATTCTGGCCCCCGAGCCTTATGTTTGATGTAACTGTCACATCTAGAAAGTGTTTGGCTCACCTAACGAGTCCGGGCTTGCTGATAACAGGTAAACTCGTTTCGTGGGAAAATAAAGTTTTTGTTTAAAGTGTCAGAGGACTCAGATCTCATTCCCACGCTCTCTCTCTGCAGTTTGTGTCTCTCGTCCAGGATGAACCCGTTACTGTCCGCCTGTCTCTGGCTGACTCTGAGCGTGTTAGTCTGCTGTGGTGAGTGAACTGCAACCAGAAGCTTAGATGTTATAAATTATAAATTAATGTTATAAATGTGTCTTTGTGAATAGGAGATTTTTTAAAAAAGTGTTTGTTCTTTGTTTGCACAGTCATCCGTCGCTGTAACGCGGTCTCGCGGATTTTTTTTGTGTGTGTGCGCGTGCAACTTTCCATGTTTAGGCTATTTTTTTGTTTTTGTTTTTTTGTTCTTTTTTTTTAAACCCCGCATTGTGTTCTGCGTCCTGATTGGCTGCGGACCGTTATAAATAATCGTGCCGTGTCTCCTGTGCAGTACAGAATGCGTTCAGCTTGTCAAATTTACATAAATCTTCCCTCGCTGGCAGCGTGACTCTGAAGTGCTGCACTGTATGTTTGTAAGTTTTCTCCACCAAACACAACAATGTCGATGAAACGTTTTGCAGCGTCAGAGGCTCCTGCGGGTGACTTTGATTCTATAACACTGGACTTATTTGTTTCTACGAAGGTTTGAACTTTGAGAGTTTAAACAAGAGAGAAAAGTGTGTAAATGTTCATGCCTGTCTGAGAAAAGTGTATAAAGTGTGTGGTTTGGGGGGTTACAGTCTTAAAACGTCTATAACAATTGGAAAAAAAATTAAGTTGGCTGCTTCGCGGATTTCGCTGGTTATTAATGGGATGTCCTGATGTGGCGCACAGGTCACGGCCTCGCCTTCAAACCGAAAGCAAAACTGACAGCCTTTTTTTTTTCTGACCAATTAGCTCCAAACATCCAAAGACTTCAGACTGTTCAGATGACCTTTATTTTCCAAAGCTGTTAAAAAGCTTCATATTAATTAAATAAAATATTAATCCAGGGTAATACTATATTTAATAATATTTATTACATATACAGAATGAATTATAATTGGGTTGTTTTATAAAGGGTGTGTATGTGTATGTCAGCCAACTTCTGTCAGCTTACGTGCTTTTTATTTTGTTTCTGCTGAATTTTTATCACAGAAAACAGTGAAAAAGAAGACTGGGACCATTATGACCTCACAGAGTTTAACTGGACCGACTATACTGACTTCAACTTGATGGATTACAATGACTTCAACTTGACCGACCCTGTCGACTTCAACTTGACGGACCTTGACTACAGCTATGACTATATCGAATTCAGCACTGACGTTGTCTACACTTCTTTTAAAGGTAACAGCAGCGCACCAACACAGCACAGACACTTTGTCTATTATTGGTACTTTGGTACTGATGCCAGTATCTGTGCTTTCTCCTGTCTTTTAGAGGATGAGTCCAATTTCAGGAACAAGGTGAGAAATCCTGTTTTTTTGGGGTTTTTTTTAGACGTGTCAGTAAAGGACAGATTTATAGTTTTAACTTAAAACAAGAAAAAATTTATTTATTGATTCTGCTTTTCTGTATTTTCCGTCACATACTGTCTGTCACTCTAACACAGCCACAGTTTCAAAGACAGTGTTTGCAAAACAAATCCAGATCTCACATGATGGCATCATGAGTCACAAAAGAAGCTGCTAGCATACAACATTTCACCTTTTTTGTGCCAGATAAACATGCATGTATGTGTGTCTGTGTCGTTCACTCTCTCAGGCCTCAGGGATTGGTCAGCTGAAGCTCGTGTTCCTGCTGGGATTGGCTGTCCTTCAGATGTGGAATTGACAAAGATCATGGTGACGATAACACGGTCATCAATGATTCGTTTTAGTTAAAATTACATTACAACATAATGTCACGTTATGCTGTAATGACATAGGACCGAAAATGGAACAAAAACCAACATCGTCCACTTATTGGCTAAAACTGTAATAAAATATCTGCGGACAAAAAAAACAAACCAACAAAACTTTTTTGACAACATTTGATTCATGGAGTCATTGTTTGCAGTTCCTCTATCCGGTCGTTAAGTCTGACGTCACTAGCCGTGTCTGGGCCTAAACTCCGCTGCAGGTCCATATATCAAACGATCACTGTGGCATTACTGAGAGTTAAAAACTGTCTAAAGTCTTTCATCTTTAATAAAATGATCAGCATTCTGCTCTACCAGGTGTAACAACTGAGTTTAACATCCAGGCATCCATGAAAACGGCCATTTAACAGAGTTAGAAGTTAGCAGGGAGTTAGCTCGCTAGCTTCTATCTAAATACAATATAGCATGTCCTGACTGCGGGGTTTTGGAAACAAATTAAAACGTACAGCTCTGTTATCACTTCCAACATAAATGAAGACAGAAAACTAAACAGCAGTGACGTTTGTAGGGTTACTGAAGTTGGGCTAGCTGGTATATAATGATGTGCTACGTGACCGCTAGCGACACAGCTATGTTAGCATAATATAAACAAGCTAACTTTTTTCCCACTCGATAAAAGTTACCGTGAGTGTTCTCGGTGGTCAGGAACAAATGTAATCGCATGGCAGGATGCTGTAAAAGGACCAAACTTCAGCCAGGAGAACAACTGAGATAATCCATCCACAATACGAGGTTAGTCATTCATATATTGCTGCATGGGCTGGGCTGTAGTTACATCCTAAGGTTTTAAAAACTGAGCTTAAATGAATGATTAGCGGTAATAAAAGCCGAGGGAGGTCAACAGTGATCACTGACTGTTTCAGGAGCTTTTTGAGATCAAATAGAAGAAAATACATAACATTAAACATGTTAACAACACAAAAGCCATAAACGCAGACTACTTTAGGCCCGGAAGTAGGATTCGTCGTGTCATCACTTAACGACCGGATAGGTCACTAGTGCATCTTTCTATGGTCACGTCTTCTTTCATCTTATTATGAAAGCTGAGTTCTTCTCAGGTTCAGTCTCGTATATTTGTGTTTTAGATTTTTAACTAAATGAGAAATTTAGTTATAAAAGAATGTTTGAATAAAAACGCACACTGATAAAAATATTTGCTGTGACTTTTTAATGATTACTTCATGCAGCTAATTTTAATTAGCTTTGGTCCTTCACAGAAACTCTTTAATAAAATATTTGATTTATTCATTACAATCTGTGCAATCTTCTATTTAGGTAGTGCTATTTATTACCCATATTTACTTCTTTACAAGGAAAATATACATCTTTCAATACAAAACTATCATAATTTAAATTTTAATCATTGAATCATTGAATCATTGCCTCTGAAATGCCTCAATGCATTTGTGTAAGTCATTTAAAGCGCAGCAATGTGAAAGACTTGAATAGTGACAAACAAAGGTGTACATAGTTATTAATCTGAATGATGTTTAAGCGTTCACATTATTGTTATCCTGCTTCACGTTTTTGTCAAGTTATTCGGCGCTTCTGTACAGCAGGAGTTTTTAGGGATGATGTAACTCAACAGGTTACAGAGGCAGGATGATAATCAAAATCTTAGCATACTGTACGTAAAAGGTCAAATGAGTGCATTCATGAGGCTAAGTGCTCCTTCTTTGATTGTAATCATGTCTGTGCCACTTTGTATCTGTGGGTTTGTGATGTTGTTACGTTCCCGTAAAAGGGTCCAGGCGATGAGGGGGGGAAGTAACAAAAAGTGTCCGGGTCAGAAAAAGGAGTCAAGGAGGCAAAAAGGTTAAATTAAATAGTTTTATTAAAGTAGCTCAACTAAAAGAGACGGACAAGCTGCTATCACCATTTAAGGAAAACAAACACAACTCAAGCGGTGGTCAATAAAGTAAAAAGTAAGTCAAAAAGAGAGCAGCTCACTAGCTGCAACCACACAACCACACAGCTCACTAGCTGCAACCACACAACCACACAGCTCACTAGCTGCAACCACACAAACACACAACTCACTAACTGCAACCACACAGCTCACTAGCTGCAACCACACAAACACACAGCTCACTAGCTGCAACCACACTAATGGCACGCTGGCTCAGAGCTCACCTTTCCCTGGGATTAAATACTTTTAATTACTGACGAGAGTCAGCTGCACAAAAGAAAGGTGGCAGCTAAGGCAGGAGAGATGGTCGGACACGCCCACACAGACAACTTCAGGAGGCCGCTCTGCCAGGGCCGTAACAATGTTCACATCAGTTTGAATTTCGAGCACAGATGGTGTCTAAACGTCTAGCTTTGTGGGTATAAAACACAGATAAAGTACTGACACTGTAAACTCTGCAGCTTTTACATCCCCACCCCCTATTTTTTTTGTGTGTGTGTGTTTGTCAAACTTAATAATATTTAATAAATATTTCAGATCATCAAAGAAATTTAAATATTAACAAAGAAAACAGAAAATGCAGTTTATAAAAGAGGCAGTTTATTATTCAGGGGGAAAAAAATAATCAAAATCCAAACAGTCAATCTTCCCAAAAAAGAGTACTCCGAACTGAGGGGATTGCACTACCAGAAGGAAACATTGCAGACACTGAGGACGCCTACGAGTACCTGGGAATCCCACAGGAAAATAGGAACCATGAACAGGCTGCTAGGAAAGCTGCAACCACCAAGTACCTACAGAGGGTCAGGCAAGTCCTGAGGAGTCAGCTGAACGGTAAGAACAAGATCTATCAACACTTATGACCTGCCAGTCATCAGATACAGTCACAGAGTACTAGATTTATCAGAAACCTCACTGGAGTATCCTAGAACTAGGCTCAGGGAGGGGAACTAGTTTTTCAGCGTCACTCTGAGACAGGATATTTCTAACTTTAGAGATGTTGCACAAATGGAAGAAAGCAGTCTTACATATTTGTTTAATATGTGCGTTGAAGGACATGTCCTGGTCAAAAATGACTCCAAGGTTCCTCACAGCGTTGCTGGAGGCCAAGGTAATGCCATCCAGAGTAAGAATCTGGTTAGATATCATATTTCTAAGCTTTTCAGGGCCGAGTACAATAACCTCAGTTTTATCTGAATTAAAAAGCAGAAAGTTAGCGGCCATCCAGGTCTTTATGTCTTTAAGACATTCCTGCAGTGTAACTCATTGGTGTGTGTTATCTGGCTTCATGGACAGATAGAGCTGGGTGTCATCTGCATAGCAGTGTAAATGTATGCTATGTCTTCTAATGATACTGCCTAAGGGAAGCATGTATAATGTAAACAGAATTGGTCCTAGCACTGAACCCTGTGGAACTCCATAATTAACCTCAGTGTGTGAAGAGGATATGACACAAACCACTGCAGTGCAGTACCTGTAATACCTACAGCATGTTCTAATCGCTCTAATAGGATATTATGGTCAACAGTATCGAACGCTGCACTGAGGTCTAGCAGGACAAGCACAGAGATGAGTCCACTGTCAGAGGCCATAAGAAGATCATTTGTAACCTTCACTAAAGCTGTTTCTGTGCTGTGATGAGCTCTGAAACCTGACTGAAACTCTTCAAATAAACCTCTGCAGATGATCTGTTAGCTGTTTGACAACTACTCTTTCAAGGATGTTTGATATGAAAGGAAGGTTGGAGATTGGCCTATAATTGACCATAAGGAACAAGTAGAAGTCAGCTCTACTATGTTTTAGTACAACGTGTTCTTCAGGCATTAGACTCATCAGCAAAATGAAAGCGGGATTTTAAAGCCACAGCAAGACTTTTACCATCTTGAGGCTTTTAAGCGGGCGACTTTCATTTTCCTGCAGACACAACGAAAGCAGAAGTGAAAGTTGTCAAATGTGCAACAGTTTTTGGTGGTTTTATTTTATTGGCTTGTTTTTTGAGCATAATTGTCTATTTTGTCTTCACATAACTGCGTGATGAATTTAGAGGCTGCATAAATGGCTATAAGCTGAATATGGACTTTTATTTCTTTTTTTTCAGTAAATACCTGAAGCTGGAAATCAGCCAAAAAGGTCAAATTTATTACAAGGAAATCAAACCATATAAAATCCCACTGTATGAGTCTGTATATTACACCAGAGTCTTGATCATCCAGGTAAGTAAATCTCCAAAAGTTGATTCTGTTCATCTGGTCGTAGCGTTTTGTGGGAGAAACGTTTCGTCACTCATCCGAGTGACTTCTTCAGTCTCAGCTGACTGCAGGTTTCAATCTTATAAACAGGACATTTGCATAATGACTGAAACCAGCCCAGTGAAGGAACAATGGGCTGGGAGGTCAGTTCCTTAATCATAATTATGCAAATTCTCATGACCATTGATCAACAACACATACGGATTACTATTTAAGGTTTGACTCTCATCATCCACTGGAGCATAAACTGGGAGTCATCAGGACGCTACAACACAGAGCGAACACCATCCCCACTGACACAGCAGCTAGGGAGGCAGAAGAACATCACATGAAGAAGGCCCTGAGTAAATGTGGTTATCCCAGCTGGACTTTTGTCAAAGCTGGAAAGGCTCCTACAGAAAGCTCCAACTGATCCAAGAGAGAAGGACAACCGCTGCCTAAACGAAAACCTGTAGTGATCCCATATGTGTCAGAAGTATCGGAGCAGTTGAGACGCATTTTTTCTAAACACCGGGTCTCTGTGGCTTTCAAACCCCAAAACACGCTGCGCCAAAAACTGGTCCACCCCAAGGATCGGGTCCCCCGACACAAACAGAGTAACATAGTGTACGCTGTTAAGTGCAGGAGGATTGCCAGGATTTATATATCGGGGAAACCAAACAACCTCTGGCGAAGCAGATGGCACAACACAGAAGAGCCACCTCGTCAGGCCAGGACTCTGCAGTCTATTTACACCTACAGGCCAGCGGACACTCTTTCAATGATGAGGATGTAACATCCTGGACAGTGAGGAACGCTGGTTTGAGGGCGGAGTCAAGGAGGCCATTTACGTGAAAGGGAAAGACCATCTCTGAATCGAGGAGGGGGCCTAAGGGTACATCTATCACCATCTTACAATGCTGTGATTGCAGCCATTCCCCAACTCTGTGAATGGGACTCATGGTTATTGATCAGAGGTTGTTGATCAATGGTCATGAGAATTTGCATAATTATGATGAAGGAACTGACCTCCCAGCCCATTGTTCCTTCAGTGGGCTGGTTTCAGTCATTATGCAAATAGAATAGAATAGAATTCAACTTTATTGTTATTGCACATGTCACAATTACAAGGCAACGAAATGAAGTTTGCATTCATCCAGAAAGTGCTTTAGCAATAAAATAGATATACCATATTTTCCGCACTATAAGGCGCACCGTTGAAGACTGGGTCTGTTTTCATACATAAGGTGTACCGTATTATAAGGTGCATTAAGACAAACAAAACAGTCAGATAACTTGACCTTTAGTAAGCTCATTCACATTAACTCTTAACACTGTTAAGCTGTAACACATTCAATATTGAAAAATACACTTACTTTTGCCAGTACATTCAACTTCCACAATTCCATCAAATTCTTTACCTTCCGTGTCTGAGTTACGGTAAACAGCTGCGCAATTTCGGTATCAACGATGCCCGGATCCCTCTCACGCCGGATTAAAAGGCATTTAAAGTGCATTCAGCAAAATAAAACAATCAGATAAGTTAAACATCATTCATCATTATCTGAATCAGTTGTTGCGGTTACTTAGCTGTTCAGTGATTATTCCAGCCTTCGTGAAAGCTCGGACGACACTTGAGACTGATACCTTAACCCAAGCATCCACGATCCATTGACAGATAGCAGCGTAACTCGCTCGGCGTTGCCTCCCTGTCTTGGTGAATGTGTGTTCGCCTTCTGTCATCCAATGCTCCCACGCAGCTTGTACTTTAACTTTGAACGACCTGTTGACACCAATATCTAGTGGTTGGAGTTCTTTGGTTAATCCACCCGGAATGACAGCAAGCTCCGAATTAGTTTGCTTCATTTGGGTTTTGACAGCCTCGGTGAGATGGGCGCGCATGGTGTCGTAGATCAAAAGAGACGGAGATTTGTGGAAAAAGCCACCCGGTCTCTTGACATAAACTCAGCCACTCGCTCATCTTCTCCTCGTCCATCCAGCCCTTTGAGTTAGCCTTGACGATGACGTTGGCCGGAAACTTTTCTTTTGGCAAAGTCTTCCTCTTGAAAATGACCATGGGTGGTAGTTTCTGGCCATTAGCTTGGCAGCCCTGAACTACAGTGAAGGATGACTTCTCGTTCCCTGTGTTGCGTATAGATACCGTACTGGTCCCTGTTTTCTCGACAGTACAGTTCACGGGGATGTCAAAGTTGAGGGGGACCTCGTCCATGTTCGTGATGCGTTCTAGCTGGATCTTCTTTTCAGTGATCTTATTCTGGCAGTGCGTGCAGAAAATGGCCAACTTTTCTTTGTAATCGTTTGGCAGTTGCTGTGAGACAGTAGTTCTTGTGCGGATTGAGAGATTATGCCTTTTCATAAAACGGAAGCACCAAGAAGGTCCCCCTCGAAAGTCGTTGATCTGCATGTCAGGTGCTGCCGCTGTTGCCTTGAGTCGAATAGAGACTGTAGAGACACTTCTGCCTGCTGTTCTCTGTTCAATAACCCACTGTTCAATTTTGTCCACTAACTGCGGCCATCGCGCCTTGTTCCCTCGGAAACTCCTTTTGGTCATCTTTACTTGTTTTAGGTCATCTTCTTGCTTCCTCCACTTGCGCACCATCGACTCATTAATGCCGAATTGTCTCGCAGCTGCTCTATTTCCATTTTCTGCTGCATAACTGATTGCTCGGAGTTTAAAATCCGCTTCGTAAGCGTGTCTCTTCGCAGGTGCCATTTTGAAGTCGTTATACATACACAACACGGTAATGTTTTGTTGAAGCACAGTACGTATTACTCCGCGAGGCTCCTGGCAACAGTAACCGTAATGCTCCGAAAAGTGGCACTAAAAGTTTTTTTGAAAGATTTTTGAGCATCGTGTAGCACATAACATCAGTTCGAGGTCAGTAAGCACAAACCAAAATTCATACATAAGGCGGGGAAACCTGTAGTCAGCAGAGTCACCTGGATGAGTGACGAAACGTTTCTCCCACTGAAAATGTCCAGATGAACAGAACCCACTTTTGGAGATTACACCGGAGTATTATTGCTACATTAAGAAAATAAAAAATATTTTCGATCATTTTGAGAACAAAATTGAAATTTTAAAATTAAAGTTGAAATGTAACATGTTTGCTGTAATCTCTATGAAATGCCTTGTTAGGATGGGTCAGTGAAACAAATGTATTAACTGTATTATGATATACCACATCCTCTTTTTTTTTCTTTGTGTGCATCCCCTCTTCTGAATTTGTGTTTTTCTGTCTGAGCAGACTCAGCTTTTTCTTTTCAGCGTCCTTATACTCATCAACACACTGTGTTTATCAGCTAAAAGAAACCATTTCACTCACTCAGAGGGTATAGAAGGGTCTTGAAACAACAACTGTAATCTTGAAATTTTGCCTTTATTCTCGAAATGATTAATAATATGTTTCCCTAATACTCCTTGGAAGTATATTCAGTCTGTCTGCATGTAAAAAGCAGACAGAGCTGGCGAGGAAGTGAAAAGTGCTTAAAATAAACTTTTGTCATCTTGTTGAAGTCGTGAAGCTCTCTCAGTGAGTTTGTGTCTGTCGTTCAGGATGAATGCCTTGCTGTCCATCTGTCTCTGGCTGTCTCTGATGATGTTAGTCTGCTGTGGTGAGTGAACTGGAACCAGAACATCCTTTAATCCTAATCTGCTGCAGGTTTAAGCTGTTTTACATGAAAGATGTGATGCTGATTGAGAGAATGATCACGCCTGTTCTTTTTTTGGCAGTCAGGATGTTTTCTGCATTATTTCTTATAAACTGCTGCAGCTGCTTTGAAACTTTAAATATTAAAATTGCAAATCATTTTGCTAACTGATGGATTCACGTCAACAGTCCTAAAAAAGCAAACTTGCTCCACAGAGGTCGACCAGCTGATTGATCCATCGTGACTTTACTGGACGTCAGAAGATGTTTGTTGCATTACTGCAGTTACAGTTTCATAAGTTTTTAAAAAGATTGTTTAAAAAGAAATTTAGAGATCTGTTAAGAATTTGCTGGAGTAATTGTCCTGGAGACACTTGCTCTGTCAAACAACTTCATACCACTACATTAATGTTTGGTGCATGAAACCATGAACATCAAAAACTAAAAAACTAAAAAACTAAAATGCCAGGCTTGTAGAGCAGTTTGTAGGTTGTCTGGAGTTTGTTTTTAGCTCACCTTCCATCAGGTCACATGAATTTATTGTTTCTGCTTAATTTTCATCACCAGGAATCATTGAAAAGGAAAACTTACACCATGAAGACATGTATGAATTCTCAGCGAATAACTACACTTCTTATTATAACTTATCTTCTTATTATGACTACGATTACTATGGTAACTTCAGAGCACCTGCACAACACAGACACTTTATCTAGTAACACAACTGTTACTGAGCTGTACTCACAGCAGCTTCTGTGCTTTCTTGTGTCTTTCTAGATTTTTTCCCCATGAACAAGGTAAGCCATCTTTTTTCAGATGTACTGGTAAAGGACAGATTTACAACTTAAAACTGGAAAAGATTTATTTGATTATTTTGCTTTTCCTTATTTTTGTCACATACTATCATGTAATAAACACAGCTGAACTGCAAAAACACCTCCAGAAATCCTGATTACACATGTCACAAAATCAGTGTTTAACATCAGAAAATCCAAAGATTTTTTTTTGTGTTTGAGCTTAAATTTGTACTTTTTTAAACTTTAAACATTAGTATTGGAAATAATTAGAAAAAAAACCCGACTTTATATTCAGGAGGTTTTCTGACAGATGCCCGCTGGATTCACTTCAACAATCCTAAAACTAAGCACAGCTAAGCAGAGATCAGCCATCAGTGTTTAGCTGACTTTTATTTTTCTGACGTTACTTCAAAACTACAAGTAAAGCTGGCGTGTAAGCCCGTCACTTACTTGTGGCTTTTTAGTTGGTCTAACTTTCCTGCAGACGCTTGATAAACAGAAATGAAAGTTGTTGAGTTTCTTCCCGTCTGCATGTTTGTGGTTTTGTGTCACGTACTGTACTTGTGACACTGCTGAAAATGATGCGCAAACTCATCTCCTGTGCAACATATTTCTTTTTCACAGAAACTGTAGAAAAATTGAAAAACGACAGGTTAACCAGTTCTTTCTTTTAGTTCGTACGCTGCCTCTTCGCTACTGACTAACACTTCTTCTAGTGACAATGACCTTACTTTCTCTAAACTTTACACTTTCATAGTCACACGCAACACTTTTATGTACTGCCCAATCACAAAAGTACATTTTACTGTATGCACGAATACCAGAGTGAACTCTCATTACAGTTTTATCTTGTTTTCATCTATTCATCAACCTGAACTGCATTTATCAACCTGCATCCTTTTCAACTAAACGTTGTTCTTGACTTGAACTGAACATTCAGTCACTTTCTCTTATTGTGCAAAACATATATTGTGGCTTTGACCCAAAAAATACCTGTATGGAAATCAAAGACTCTCGGCACAGTCTAACAACTGGATAAACTTGGGAATTAAATCTCCAGCCTAACATTGTCACACTACAAGACCTTCATCATCAGCCGCCACTGCGGTCTGTCACTTTTATAACATCCCACCCAGCTTACCTGTAGAAAAACAGAAAAACAGTCAATCAGTTCTTTCTGCGCGGGCCGTACGCTGCATCTTCACTACTGACTAACACTCGTGAAGCGCCAGCTACCGATGCGTTCGAGACTGAGTGCCCCCTGCTGGCGAACAGTACAATCGACATTAACAGTGGCCTTTCCAAAAGAAAGTGTCTTTGAGCATAAAATAAAATGGGGGGGCTACGATTTTCATGTCTTTATCTTTATCATAGCGCCACATATGTGAGGACGCATGCATCCATGCGTGTAACACGTGTCTCCATAATTTGGGCGTGCATGGCTGCCAGTGGCCAGTTTAAGTTTACTCAGTATGAAAACAATAAAGTTTATGGCGTGAAATTTGAACATTTCTGCCTGTGTGTTTGTGTGTGACCTCTCTCAGGCCTCAGGGATTGGTCAGCTGAAACTGATGCTCCTGCTGGGATTGGTTGTCCATCAAATCTGGAACTGATTGTGGGTGGAGCCAAAGACAGAAGCTTTATCTGCAATGAAAGTTGTAATAAAAAAGACAAAATAAAAGACTTTATTTTTGAAACTATTCGAGTGATTGTTTGTTTATTTTGAACAGCTCTGACCTGCCTTATGTTTTATTATCAGGGCTTACATCTTTCTTTAAGTTCAGTGGCCTCATCTTAAAAAAACCTGTTGGGTCCGACTCACAAAGCTGAGGCTCATTAAAAGCTGTAAGTTTTCTCTCGTTTGGAGAGTTTCCATTTAGACACTCCCCCCCTCTCTCTCTGTCTGTCTCAGTCAGTTTGTGTCTCTCGTCCAGGATGAATGTGTTGCTCTCCATCTCTCTCTGGCTTGCTCTGATCATGTCGTCCTGTTGTGGTGAGTGACCTATGACCTTTCACATATCTGTTTTAATTAACAGACTAAACCTGCTTTTGCACTCAAAGGTCTGATATTGATCGAAAGATTCATGAAGGTTTTATCGGCTCTCAGAAGAAGTGTGTTGCAGTCTTTCAGTTACAGGTTGAAGAGTTATTGTGAGTTTTTTGTTTGGCTTATAGACTAAAATTGCTAAAAAACACTGTAATCCACGACATCTCTTTATAAACCGCTTGTGGACTCGCCCTTGAACTGAAAGCCTAAGCGACTTGCTCCATGATGCTCACAGTTGTTGACGTCTTTCTCTAAAAATATGTCGTAGAAAACCAGGTCATTTAAAGGTGCTGATCTACTTTACTTGACATGTTCTGGTTTTTACACTTAAGAGTAAAACTGGAGTGTAAGCAGCATTAAAGATAAACCTAGAAAAAAACTAATGGCAGCATAATCTATCTGCATAAAAACAAAAATGTTGTCATGAAATAAAACAACATTTCTGAACAAAAAGATGTTTTAAGTCATATTTTAGCAGGCTGTACAAAAAAGCTGCACTGATGTTAGCGCACAAAATGTGTGTATTGATGAAAATGTTCTTTGCAGTCAAGCCTCAGAAACGTTGCATCTGTGGGTTTGAGTGCAGACATGAAGAAAAGAGGAAATGAGGTGGCTAAGATGTAGCTATGTGGGTATAACATGCAAACACTGTGAAATCATCCAGCCTCGTCATACAGTGCATCCAGAAAGTATTCAGAGCTCCACAGGCCTGTCTGTGAATGTCCTTGAGGTGCTCAGACAGAGTCCAGGCTTAAACGTGAGTTAGCATCTGAAATTGGCCTGAATGCTCGCCATCCAACCTGTTAGAACTTGAGAGGTTCTGCAAAGAAGAATTCTGCCCAGCTTTTGTGAACAGGTTTCTCTTCACCATGGAAATAATTCTGTGATCATCTACCACTGTTGTCTTCCGTGGATGTCCAGGTCGTTTTGTGTTGCTGAGTTCCCCAGTGCCTTTTATCTGACTAATTAATAATTGCTGGTGGCTGATGCCCTCAGACGTTGGTGTGTTGGTGGTCCTTGTCGTCTGGGGCTGGGCGCTCATGTATGTACCGGCTCACTCCTGGTGGCCGATTGGCGGGGCCGGGCGTAAAATTTTTTTTCTTCCACAGTAATTAAATAGATTCAGCATCTTCCCTCAACAGAATTGCAGACTGCACAGATGGTACCTTCCCAAAGAAAAAAGTGCTATAGCTTAATAGGGTATATTAGAGTTAATAGTTACTATATACAGTAAAGGAATTCTATCAGTTTTACATCAGATTAAAACTTTGGTAAATTCAGATAATTATTTATTAAAAGCTCGACATTTTAAATGAGAATAAGAAAGAAAAGTATGTCTTTGTGCCCCCTTTTCCCTGTTCATGCCCTATCGGCCCCCCTGGCTAAACCATGCTAGATCCGCCCCCGCACAGTTACGTCAGCTGTAGAAAAAGATCCTGGTGTAGAAAGTAATATTAAATAAATTCTAACAACAGCTTATCAAGCTTAAACGTGCTGCTGTTGTTCAGCTGCTGGTTTCCTCTTTCTGAGACGGACTCGTGACAGAAAAGCCGATCAGCTGATCATTAATCAATTTCATGATTGAAGTAGCAACAGGAGAGGGAGGGGGAGGCAGTCGCTCCATTGTTAAGCTTAACGTGGGGATGCTTGAAAAACATTCAGACATGAACTTACACACTTGCTTTACTTCTCTGGGATAGCTCTCTCAGAGATGAAATGCCGGTTTGGAAGGACGTAGCGAGGCTCCAAATGCTCAGCCAGACCGCCATCAGGTCTCGCACGCCACAGCCGCTCTGTCACATGACGCATACTCTTTCGACGTGCTATGGTTATGAGCCGAGTTACGCCATGTCACAAGTTTTGTGAGGTGTTTTTGTGATATTTAATGGATCAGATTACATTTTTTATTTCTCTCCAATATCCGATCCAGTGATGTAGGTCAGTATCGGACCGATATGTAATATCGAATCAGTCCATCTCTACTCGCCACACATTTTTGTTTTTTCCTTGAGGGTCGCAGTTTCCCCGCGTACACTGACCACATATATCCAAATAGAATTACACCTGTAATCTTGAAATTTTGCCTTTATTCTCGAAATGATTAATAATATTTTTCTTTCTTAATGTGGCCCTAATACTCCTTGGTAGTATATTCAGTCTGCATGTGAAGTTAAAGCAGACTAACAAGAAGACAAAGGTTTATTTTCAGCGCTTTTTCACTTCCTCGTCAGTTGAGTCTGATGTTTAAAGTCGTGAAGCTCTTTCAGTGAGTTTGTGTCTGTCGTCCAGGATGAATGTCTTGCTGTCCATCTGTCTCTGGCTGTCTCTGATGATGTTAGTCTGCTGTGGTGAGTGAACTGGAACCAGAACATCCTTTAATCCCTCTAAAATCCAGTGTGGATTTAAGCTGTTTTACATGAAAGATGTGATGCTGATTGAGAGAACGATCATGCCTGTCCTTTTTTGGAGGGAATCAGGATGTTTTCTGCATTATTTCTTAAAATAAGATTATTTGCTAATTATTTCCAAGCTTTTGGCAACACTAACTGCTGGATTCACTTCAACAGTCCTAAAAACTAAGCATGCACAGTCTTCAGACGTGCTCCATGGAGGTCATCCATCAGCAGTGTTGGTCAAGTTACTTGAACATAGTAGTTAAATAATAATTATTGATTACTTCTCCAAGAAAATAATTCTGTTACTTATTTTCAGAAGTAATTAGTTACTTATTACTAGGGATGGATATCGTTTAGGTTTTATCCGATACCAGTACCAAACTGGTACTTTTGAAACGGTGCCGGTGCTTAAACGGTGCTCGAACCGGTGCTTAAAGAATGGAAAAAACACAAACTTTGTCCAAAAACCTCTCATGTTTAACTGTTTTCCACTTTTTCTTTGGTCATTTTAGCCTTTTTGGCCAGGGTGAAGGGAGCATCTGCCATCAAACAAGAAGACAGCTGCATGTAGCTATGATGATGTTTGCTAGTTCACCTTACATGCATTAATGTAATAACGTGGTTAGCCTACTCAACGTAAATTACACATGAACAACATTAAGCTCCTCACGCAGAGAAGAACGGCTGCTGCTGCATCATCATCCTCATCATTTCTGCTACACTGGCAGGGCTAGGGGCCAGGACTCTCCTCTTCGGGTTTTTGGGGGATGTTGCTAACTCCGGGTCCGATAACAGGCACCACACCCGCAGTAGATGTGCTCGGTGTGAGGTCTCGCAGCAAATACGGCGCATTTCTCGGCTTTTATAAAAAAACGCTATGCGTCGCCAGGTGTTTCATCGGATTCTTGGTGTTACCTCCTTTGACAGTATCACAGTATCAGCTTAAAGCACTTGTTGCTGCTGAGTTTACATCTTTTGCTGTGAAGTACAGCCAGACTTTTGACCGCTTCGCTTTGGGCATTTTTAATCTGTAGCTCTGCTCTAAAAGAACGTACGTACCTGGACCCGCCTACTATCCTCGGAAAGGTAAAATGATTGGCTAGAATCCAAAGTGTATCACAGCTCAGGAAAAAAAAAGCACCGAAATGTGCGCTGCTTTTCGGTCTGGTTACTACCGTTTATGTCAGATCCGGTGCCATCCTGTTGGGTTGCTCTTACTCTGCTCATCATAACGTCACATCAGGGTTCACTCCCACCGGTCTTGACCCCAACTGCCATCTTAACTAATTACAGGATGTTTCGTTAACATCCTGTTTTTTTAATGCAATTACATGAGAGAGATCAGTACAGGAAATTAAATTAATATTTGGTACATTAAAACCAAAAAGTTCAATAACTGAAAAACCTGCCAGGCTTGTAGAGTTTGTTGGTTGTCTGTAGTTTGTTTTTAGCCCACTTTCAATCAGGTGACATGATTATAATGTTTCTGCTTAATCTTCATCGCCAGGAATCGTTGAAAAGGAAAACTTGCACCATGAAGAAATCGCATTCCTGCAGAATTATTACTACAGTTATCATGGCTACGTTTATTATGACTACGATAACATCCTAGAGAATAACACTGGGAATGACCACAATAACTATGGTAACTCCAGAGCACCTGCACAACACAGACACTTTATCTAGTAACACAACTATTACTGAGCTGTACTCACAGCAGCTTCTGTGCTTTCTTGTGTCTTTCTAGAATTTGTCCCCATGAACAAGGTAAGCCATCTTTTTTCAGATGTACTGGTAAAGGACAGAATTACAACTTAAAACTGGAAAAGATTTATTTGGTTATTTTGCTTTTCCTTATTTTTGTCACATACTATCATGTAATAACTGTGGACGATCACATTAAGCACAGCTGAACTGCAAAAACACACTGAAACACCTCCAGAAATCCTGATTACACATGTCACAAAATGAGTGTTTAACATCAGAAAATCCAAAGATTTTTTTTTGTGTTTGAGCTTAAATTTGTACTTTTTAAAACTTTAAACATTAATATTGGAAATAATTAGAAAAAAAACCCGACTTTATATTCAGGAGGTTTTCTGACAGATGCCCGCTGGATTCACTTCAACAATCCTAAAACTAAGCACAGCTAAGCAGAGATCAGCCATCAGTGTTTAGCTGACTTTTATTTTTCCGACGTTACTTCAAAACTACAAGTAAAGCTGGCGTGTAAGCCCGTCACTTACTTGTGGCTTTTTAGTTGGTCTAACTTTCCTGCAGACGCTTGATAAACAGTTTCTGTCCCGTCTGCATGTTTGTGGTTTTGTGTCACGTATGTGAGGAACACCTGAACTCAAACACAAGCCTGTGAGCTTGTTGTAGAACGATGATGTGGAGCAGCTTTGAGCTTTTATCATCTCAATATGGTGAAAATATCTGAGTGATGTTCGCTTCATTGAATCTGTGCTGTGAAGAATAAAGGAAGCTTTAAATAAGGATTCTGATGTGGTACCAGCACGCCATCTGTAACAAACTAATCACTTATGTTGATGACAACAACTTATTTTTATCTGATGACAGAATTTTAATGACATTACAATCCATGAATGTTGGCAGCATCACCCACAAAAGAAGCGTCATCGGAAAATTCCAGCATTTTTAACCTTTGAGTTTGGCCGTGCATGGCTGCCAGTGGCCAGTTTAAGTTTACTCAGTATAAAAACAATAAAGTTTATGCCGTGAAATTTGTGCCAGAAGAACATTTCTGCATGTGTGTTTGTGTCACATCAGTCAAATAACTATTTGACCTCTGTGTGACCTCTCTCAGGCCTCAGGGATTGGTCACATGAAACTGCTGCTCCTGCTGGGATTGGCTGTCCTTCTGATCTGGAACTGACTGTGGGCGGAGCCAAAGACAGAAGCTTTATCTGCACAAGTTGTAATAAAAAATAAAAAATAAAAGACTTAATTTTTGAAACTATTTCATTCATGGAGTGATTGTGTTTATTATTTTTGGCCACAACCGTCTGCGTCCCTGCACTATGGACCACCTTGAAGTTAAAAGGCTGCAAAGCCAGATTCCACCGGGTGATCTGGGTGTTGGGATCATTTATGTTGTGGGGCCACTGTAGCGAGGTGTTTTCTGAGCAGAGGGTGAATGAGTGTCCCAGGAGGTAATAATGCAGGAAATCACCGCGTGTCAGATTGCCAGAAACTCCTTCTCTACAATGTTGTACCTCATTATTTGGTCGTTCAATTTTCAGCTCATGTACGGCCGACCACCCTTACCTGTTAGGACAAAACTGCCCCCAGCCCTCTGTTCGAGGTGTCCGTCTGCAGGACGTTAGGCGTGTGGAGAAGCGGCTCCCTAAACAGAGACTTTTTCACCTTCACAAATGCTGCCTGGCACTGCTCCGTCAACTAGACTAGATCTGGGGCATCATTCTGGGCTGGTTAGGTCCTCAAACCCGGGCATGAACCAGCAAAAATAATCAGCCAGCCCCAGGAATCTTCTTACCTCTGTCATAAACATGTTTGAACATGGGGTAACAAAATACTGTTTTGCATCTAATCAGAAGTGCAAGAGTAGTAAGTGCATTAAGAGCAATTATATAGATGTACTATGGGCAAATGTATGTATATGCTGGTATATGCAGATATGGGTAATATAAATGGCTGAATAATTATAAACAGATTATGTGCAGAAAGACCAAAACATACAGATTTTTGGTCTTGGAGTGCAGACATGATGCAATTACTGCTGTTTTCTCCACCTGTGGACGCACCTGCCCCAAGTGCTACCCCACATACTGTACCTCCCTCCGTCCAACTGCATACTTCTTTCGGTTGAATACAGTGTCACGAAAAATTGAGCTGTGCCTAACCGGTCCAGGAGCTCGTCCACCCGGGGCATGGGATACACATCAACTTCGTTCACCTTGTGGTAGACACAGAATCTTTCTTCACAACCAGAACTATGGGGCTACACCTCACCCTGTGCGATTCTTTTATCACTCCCGTTTTCAGCATTTTAGTCAATTCTTTCAAAACAATTAGTCTCTTATGTTCATGTAGGGCCGTGAACGTACCGTCACACCAGGCTGCGTTTCAAAACGATGCTCTATGAGAGTCGTACTGCAGCAACATCTGCTCTCTGTGTGAGATGGTTATCAAAATAGATATGTGCAATTTGGCACCTCTGGCCCCAACTTATCTTTCTTAAACCATCCTCACCAGAGAAGCAGGTTCAGCTTCTCTCCACGCTTTAAGGAGGTTGTGCGACCATATCACTTCATAGTCCATAGAGCTGCTCACGGTGACTTTCTTTCACTGCACCCGCCTGCACGGAGAAAGATGCAAAAAGCTGTTGTGAAAGGTTCAGTCCTGTACCGTGTTGAGTTAATGTATTCCGTGAAGAATATACTGGCTGGTTTTTTATGTGGTAGAAATCTGCTGCGAATTATTGTGGTGAACTACATGTTTGCAATAATTCAAATGGTTTGGGTTCATGTCGATGTGTTTTTGGGCAATTTAAATGTGTGAATACACTCAAATCTCTTTTCTCCTTTAAGTCATTGTCAGTGTCTCATTTTGAGTGGAGGGTTTTTCTTCTCTAAGTTGAGTTACCACTACGATCCTGACTGAACCCAACAAGAGTAGATTCCACATATTTGGTTTTTATTCGACTTTAGATGACAGATTACTGCGTATTTGATCAATTCAGATTACTCAGTTAAAAAGGGTGACAAAAGCAATGCAGTCCACTGAAATGGCCCAATGAAGCCCATGCATATGCACTCAAACGGCAGTAGGCACAAAGGTGCATTTGGGATGGCCGGCTGGTTAACCAGCTGACACTCCGGGCAGGATGCGCACCATCGGCACACAAGTAGTCCCTTAACTTTAAAGGACATGAAGTTGTTGCTCTTACGTTCATAAAGAATGGTGTGGATGCTGTTCAACATTTTTTTAACCTCAGGTTTTCTTTTTCCATTTCACTAGCAGGCACTACTTCCTTGATAACGATGGGAAATGAGGAATGAGGAAGTGTGATTAGTAGGGATGGGTATCGAAAACCGGTTCTTGTTGAGAACCGGTTCCCACTGTTTCAGTTCCTTGGAATCGTTTGCCATTTTTGCAAACGATTCCCTTATCGATTCCAGTCGCCCCGAATGACGTCACCACGTTGCGGAGCGTCATTTACCTGGCAGGAAACACGGCGCGTAAGCGGCTCAAACGCTCAAAAGTTTGGTTACACTTTATGAGAACAGATGACAACAGGGCAACTTGCAATACTTGCAAAGTAGATATTTCATTTAAGGGAGGAAACACTACGAATATCAAAAGCATTTGCTCACAAACATGCGATGACCTTAAATGAATGTCGTGTTTTTAATTCTGGACTCGTGAATCTCAACCCAGCAGCAGCGGTAACGTTTGCACGTCCTCTCCCGTTAATGCGGCAGGTAAATAATCAACTAACATATTATGTTAGCGCGATCTGCCTTATTACAAACCTGCCATTACTGTGCATTTAGTGACCATGATGAGACAGAGTCTGGCTCAGATGCTGGCAGTTCTCGCTGCAGTCTACCGGTAGCGTCTCCTTTCAGGCAGGATAGACGAATGTCACCGAGCAGTGACTCAGTTTGTGGTCAAAGGCTTGCACCCGTTTGCCACAGCAGATGATTTTCAGTAAGTGAATGTGTTTAATTGTAGGCAGGGACATTACTGGATATTCTTGTGTAATTGCTACAGAATGATTTATGTTATACTTTGTTATTGCTACAGAAGAATATTTATTTTATTATTTTACATTTACAATGTTTTTTCCTGGGGACCCTGTGACACCCCATTGAAGAGCCGCAGGCTGGATCTCTTAAGATCTCACTGCTGGGTTTGTAAGGCCATGTTACTCCTAAATTTCTATCTTGTTCAAAGAGAAGATATAAAACAAAGTTCTGAGCTAATCGACCTTAGTGTTCTCCTTTTTTAAAAAGAATCGATGAAGAATCGAATCGTTAAACAGAATCGAAAATGGAATCTGAATCGTGAAAATCTTATCAATTTTTTTGCACATGTCGAGGAGCGTGTCAGGCTACATTTCACTGTGTGTTATACTTGTATAACTATGCATGTGACAAATAAAGAACCTTGAACCTTGAACCTTGAACCAATACCCATCCCTAGTGATTAGTGCTGCGGTTTGGGGAAGGGCTTGAAGGGGACTGGCGACGGCTCTCGGGCCGGGCGGATCCCCCTGTACTAACGAGAAATAAAGGGAGGAAAGGAAGGGAGGAGAGGAGAGGAGAAGAGAGGAAAGAAAAAGGGGGGGGGGGGCAGGGGGCATGAAAATGAGAACAGCGGGTGTTGGAGAAGGGGTTTTTCTAGCCTGAGGCCAGACGGGGCGTGAACGAGGAGTGGTCCCGCTCCTGAAATTCAGGTGATATCTCCACTTCTTGAATGTTTGTGTGGAACACAGACATGAGTGAGTGCATGTGCCAGAGGTAGATCTCACTGAAGTCATCTTCAAAAAACTTCTTGATCACTATGGGTGAAAATATCTGTATCATCCTCTCAATGCCTCGGAGCAAAGCTGTGAGAAAGCATTGTTCTGTTTTCAATATCAACAAATTCACAGAACTTCAGGTTCTCAGTGCGCACTGTGTCAATGTGGAAGTACTGAAACGGAAAGAACTATGGTGTTCCTTGATGTTATCTCTTTCTATCGACACCGATAACTGTTTGCCTTTCCTGGACTATGCCGTGCACGTTGAAGAGAACGGCAACCTCAACATTGAAGTTTACCAGAAGCCCACAGACACGGACCAGTACCTCCTCTTTGACTCCCATCACCCTCTGGAACACAAACTTGGAGTAATCAGGACCCTACACCACCGGGCAGAACATGTTCCCTCTAAGCCTGAAGGGAAAAAGAAGGAACACACACATGTAAAGGAAGCACTCAAAACGTGCGGCTATCCTAAATGGGGCTTTCATCAAGTCAGTGAAGATGCACAGAAAAGAAGACCAGACACCAGCGAGGGAAGAAGGACAGACAACAACATTGTCATTCCTGATGTAGCCGGTGTATCAGAGAAACTCAGGAGAGTTTTCTCCAAGCATGACATCCCAGTGTATTTCAGACCCAGCAACACGCTCAGACAAAAACTGGTTCACCCGAAAGACAAAACGCCAAAACACAAACTTAACAATGTGGTGTATGCTGTACAGTGCAGCGAGGAATGCACAGACCTCTACATTGGAGAGACCAAACAGCCACTTCACAAGCGCATGGCACAACACAGAAGAGCCACCTCCACAGGACAAGACTCAGCAGTCCATCTGCATCTAAAGGTCAAAGGTCACTCTTTCGAGGATGCCAATGTTCACATTTTGGACAGAGAGGACAGATGGTTTGAAAGAGGAGTGAAAGAAGCATCTATGTCCACTGTGAGCGACCATCTTTGAACAGAGGCGGGGTTTACGACACCAACTCTATGAGAAGTTCCAGTCTGGTTTTAGAGCTCGGCATAGCACAGAAACCGCCCTTCTGAGAGTTTTTAATGATTTGCTTTTAACTGTTGACTCTGGTTGTGCTGCTGTCTTAGTAACCCTGGACCTGACAGCAGCCTTCGACACTGTTGATCACAACATACTGCTATCCCGCCTTCAACATTGTGTCGGTTTAAAGGGCACTGTCTTAAAGTTTTTCCAGTCCTATTTGAATAATAGGAGTTTTTCTGTTCACCTTGGTGAACTGTCATCTCCCAGAGCTCCTTTAACCTGTGGCGTACCTCAGGGGTCCATACTAGGCCCCCTGTTGTTTATTCTGTACTTGCTCCCTCTGGGCGATGTGCTCCGTAAACATAATGTGTCCTTCCACATCTTTGCCGATGATATTCAGATCTACCTCCCTCTGAGGTTGAACTGCAATGTTTCTTTGCAGCCGCTACTCTCCTGCTTGTCTGACATTAAGACTTGGATGACTCTTAACTTCTTACACCTTAATGAAAGCAAAACTAAAGTCATTGTGTTTGGGCTTCCTAAAGATCCCAACTTCTCTCTTGACTTTTTGGGACCCCTAACCTCCGATTGCACTTCTTCCATTAAGAGTCTTGGTGTTATTTTTGACAATGCTTTTAAACTTGATAAACAAATCAGCTCTGTAGTTAAGGGATCTTTTTATCATTTGCGGATTTTAGCCAAAGTCAAGTCTTACCTTTGCAGGAACGATCTAGAAAGAGTGGTCCATGCTTTTATTACTTCACGGCTAGACTACTGCAATTCCCTCTATGCTGGCCTAGATCGTTCCTGTCTACATCGCCTTCAACTGGTGCAGAACGCTGCCGCTCGCCTGTTGACCGGTTCAAAAAAAAGAGACCACATCACTCCGGTTCTCTGCTCTCTCCACTGGCTCCCAGTTGCCTTTAGGATTGATTTTAAAATCTTATTGCTGGCTTTTAAGGTTTTAAATGGCACTGCACCTTCTTACCTGTCAGAACTCCTTAGTACTTATCGCCCCAGGAGATCTTTGAGGTCAGCCGACCTGATGCTTTTAGATGTTCCCAGGTATAAATTAAAGACAAAGGGAGAGAGGGCGTTTGCTGTGGCTGCACCCAGACTGTGGAACAGTTTACCTCCTCACGTCAGACTCTCCAAAAGCCTAGAAACTTTTAAAACCGCTCTTAAAACTCACCTCTTTTCATTGGCTTTTAGAAAGGTTTAATTTATTTGTTTATTTATTTTTATTTTATTTTTATCAGCGAGGTGTTATTACGAAATTGTGTTCTATTGTATTTTTATCTGTATTTACTGTACAGCACTTTGGTCAGCCTTGGTTGTTTTTAAATGTGCTCTATAAATAAACTTGACTTGACTTGACTTGACAACTCTCTGCCATCTATAATCCAGTTTTGAGATCCCTCCCAGACGCCTTAACGCCCACTCACATCCTGGGCCAAATGACCTCAGGAAATCACATGATAAGGTGGGGCCAGGTTTCACAATGAGCTCACCTGAAGCCCTGGCTGATTGGGACCCACACCCAGTTTCACACCTCGGCTTATGTGGGATCTGGGACTCTCCACCATTTGACCTTAGAACTGAAGAAGCTTCTCGGATGAGAGGTGAAACGTCTTCAAGCAACTTAAAGAAGTCCAGACGCTTTTCTTTCCAAGCTCCTTAGACTTTCTATGACAATGTTTGTATACTTATTAAAGGTAACATTTTTGGGCATGTCAAGTGTATACCACTTTGTTTCAGCTGGGAGTTGTTCTGAAAGTGCCATAAATTCCTTGCTTGCTTACGTTATGCAAATGTACTGTTGTTGAGATTGGGAAACTCTGCAGTCAGCTGAGACTGAAGAAGTCACTTGGATGAGTGACGAAACGTTTCTCCCACTGAAAACGTCCAGATGAACGGGATCAACTTTTTGGCACTTACTTCTAAAGTTCATTACTTGCTTCTTTCACGTCGCTCCTCCAGGCCCTTAAACTTTTTTTCTTTAACTTACGTGGCCTCATCTAAAAAAAAGAAAACCTGATGGGCCTGACTCACAAAGCTGAGGTTATTAAAGGCTGCAAGTTCTGTCTTGTTTGGAGAGTTTCTATTTGAACACTCCCCGCGCTCTCTCTCTTTCAGTCAGTTTGTGTCTCTCGTCCAGGATGAATGTGTTGCTCTCCATCTCTCTCTGGCTTGCTCTGATCATGTTGTCCTGTTGTGGTGAGTGACCTATAACCTTTCACATATCTGTTTTAATTAACAGACTAAACCTGCTTTTGCACTCAAAGGTCTGATATTGATCGAAAGATTCATGAAGAAGTGTGTTGCAGTCTTTCAGTTACAGGTTGAAGAGTTATTGTGAGTTTTTTGTTTGGCTTATAGACTAAAATTGCTAAACAACACTGTAATCCACGACATCTCTTTATAAACCGCTTGTGGACTCGCCCTTGAACTGAAAGCCTAAGCGACTTGCTCCATGATGCTCACGGTTGTTGACGTCTTTCTCTAAAAATATGTGGTAGAAAACCAGGTCATTTCAAGGTGCTGATCTACTTTACTTGACATGTCGTTGGCATTAAGGATAAAAGTTGTTAAAAAACAACAAACAAACAAACAAACAAACAAACAAACAAACAAACAAACAAACAAACAAACAAACAAACAAAAAATCTAATGACAGCATCATCTATCTGCATTAAAACTAAATTGTTGTCATGAAATAAAAAAAACACTTCTGAACAAAAAGTCATATTTTAGCAGGCTGTACAAAAAAGCTGCAAAAAAAAAAAAAGCTGCACTGCAAAATGTGTGTATGAGTGTATTCATGGAACTAAGTGTTCTTCTTTGTAGTCAAGCCTCAGAAACGTTGCATCTGTGGGTTTGGATTTAGAGTGCAGACATGAAGAAAACAGGAAATAAGGTGGCTAAGATGTAGCTATGTGGGTATAACATGCAAACACTGTGAAATCATCCAGCCTCGTCATACAGTGCATCCAGAAAGTATTCAGTGCTTCACAGGCCTGTCTGTGAATGTCCTTGAGGTGCTCAGAGTCCAGGCTTAAACATGAGTTAGCATCTGAAATTGGCCTGCAGGAATGCTCGCCATCCAACCTGTTAGAACTCGAGAGGTTCTGCAAAGAAGAATGCTGCCCCAAACTGCCATGTGTCAACTTTTGAGATGAAAAATGAATTTAATATTTTTGAAATAAGACTTCAACATAACAACACGCATGAATATATATTGCAGCAGGTAAAATAAGTGTTGAACTCTAAATGGTGCTACTGACATGAAATTCTCACCAGATGTTGGTAACAACCAATCCACACAAGCAAAGAAATAAAACCATTAGATGTACATGAGTCATGTGCAATGATGAGAAATGAGACGGGGAAAAAGTATTGAACACATGAAACATGAAACATGACACCAGCTGAAATCTATCTGTAATTAGAAACAGACCTATAAAGTAATTAATCAATCTGATCAATCACCAGTGACCACTGATCAGTTACCATTGATCATTGATCAACAGCTACTGATCAATGGTCATGAGTCCCATTCACAGAGAGGTGGGGAACGGCTGCGATCACAGCATTGTAAGATGGTGACAGATGGACCCTTAGGCCCCCTCCTCGATTCAGAGGTGGTCTTTCCCTTTTCACGTAAATGGCCTCCTTGACTCCGCCCTCAAACCAGCGTTCCTCCCTGTCCAGGATGTTACATCCTCCTGGCACTTAACAGCGTAAGCTATGTTACTCTGTTTGCAATTTTTCCACAGTGTGTTTTGGGGTTTAAAAGCCACGGAGACACGATGTTTAGAAAAAAGGCGTCTCAGCTGTTCCAATACTCCGGACACATAAGGCATCACTACAGGTTTTTGCTTAGGCAGCAGTTGTCCTCCTCTCCTGGATCGCCTGGAGCTTTCTTTAAGTGCCCTCCCAGCTTTGACAAACGTCCACAGAATGATTTCCTTGTTTAACAAAACTCCTTCACAACATCTAACTGAGCGAAGAACACTTTCAGAGGCACATGACTGTCAAAATCTGCACTCAGAAGGCAACTTCTGTGCTTGTTTGTGCTTTGGTATGAAGCTTCCAGATCCCTCAGGTCATCTGGATCCGGTCTTTTATCAGTTCCCAGAGTCAGAACCAGACACGGAGAAGCTGCATTCAGCTTTTATGCTCCTTATATCTGGAACAAACTCCCAGAAAGCCTCAGATCAGCTGAAACACTCAGTTTATTTAAATCCAGGTTGAAGACTCACCTGTTCTCAGCTGCATTTGAATAAAGCACCAAATCCACACTTTTAAGCTTAAATTTCAAAACTTACATTTAACTACTGATTTTATCTGTTTTGATTTTATATACAGATATATATATACAGGTTTGTTTGTTTGTTTGTTTGTTTGTTTGTTTGTTTGTTTTAATCAATTTTTAATCATTGTTTTTGTTTCTAATATATCTGTAAAGCACTTTGAATCACCTTGTTGTTGAATTGTGCTATACAAATAAACTTGCCTTGCCTTTGGTTATAGCATCGTCCCATCAGGTCATTTTATTGTTTCTATTTAATTCTCATCACCAGGCAACAGTGAGAAGGCGGGCTCTCCCAATACAAGAATGATTGACCCGGAGAATAACACTACAGACTATGACTACAGTAACTACGGTAACTTCAGAGCACCTGCACAACACAGACACTTTGTTTAGTAACACAAGTATTTCTGAGCTGTACTCACAGCAGCTTCTGTGCTTTCTTGTGTCTTTCTAGATAATGAGCTCGGCCTCATGAACGAGGTGAGTCATCTTTTTTTTCAGACGTATTGGTGAAGGACAAATTTGCAATATTTAACTTAAAGCTTCCTTTCCTTGTTTTGTCACATACTGTATGTCATGTAATAACGATCAAATTAAACACAGCCAAACTGTACGTGTGTTTAACATCAGAAAACCCAGATTTTTTTTATGTTTGAGCTTAAATTTGTATTTTCTAAACTTCAAATGTTAATATTGGAAATAATTAGTAAAAAAAAAAAAAAATCCGACTTTATATTCAGGAGGTTTTAATTTCTGACAGTTTACTTCAACTTTGACTTCAACAATCCTAAAACTAAGCACAGCTAAGCAGAGGTCAGCCATCAGTGTTTAGTCGTGTTCCTCAGTGTTTTTAATGACATTACAATTCATGAATGTTGGCAGCATCACCCACAAAAGAAGCGTCATCAGAAAATTCCAGCATTTTTAACCTTTGAGTTTGGGCGTGCATGGCTGCCAGTGGCCAGTTTAAGTTTACTCAGTATAAAAACAATAAAGTTTATGGCGTGAAATTTGTGCCAGAAGAACATTTCTGCATGTGTGTTTGTGTCACATCAGTCAAATAACTATTTGACCTCTGTGTGACCTCTCTCAGGCTTCAGGGATTGGTCAGATGAAACTGCTGCCTCTGCTGGGATTGGCTGTCCTTCAAATCTGGAACTGACTGTGGGCGGAGCAACGACAGAGATCAAAGTGATGATAAGACGGTCATCAGTGAAACACTGTGTGAAAATGCAACAAAAAACGACATTATCTTGCTATCTGGGATGAAAACTGTAATAAAACGTGGAGAAAATAAAAGCTTTGACGTTTTGATTTGTGAAGTGATTGTTTGTGCGTTTTGGATCAGCTCTGACCTGAATTGTGTAGCGTGCCTAATAATTATCAACACTTACTTCTCAACTTCTTTTAAAATATTTTGCATAACCAGGTGAATTAAAGCTCGATCGAGTGTCTTTCTGCTGTACATCCTTCAGATGTTAGACTTAGCAGTAAAATTAAAGCGTTATTTAAAAGGCCGTAAAACCACAGCCAGTCTTCTTTTCCTGCAGTGACAAACGAAGCAGAAATGAAAGTTGTTGGATGCGCCGTGCTGTGTCCGTGTTGGCCGTCAGAACTGAAAGGAACAAAAACACTGCAAGCTTAACTGTAGGAAAAAGGAAAGAGCAGCCTGACAGCTGTCAGTCTGTCCAGCCTCATGTTAGAAATCATCATTGCTCTTCACAGGTGATATTTTCTGAAAACTGAACTTCCTCCAGCCGTCAAATGTTGTTGTTTTTTACGGTTGCTTTATGAAGCTAATTTGTAACCATGTTTTATGGTTGTACAAATCTGCTTCATGGACACTCGTTGCTGAAATATTTGTTTTATTTTATGAAGAAAATACAATTTTGTATTAAAGTCGTGCCATAAATCAAACATTTCTAACCAAGAAAATATATTCACCTTTTAATTAATAAAATATAAGTACACGGTAAGTGTCAGAGACCAACCAGAGGCCAGAACTCCACAAGCAAGAAGCTCTGTACAGAGTTATGAGCATCTAAGAGTAAGTGAGTAAAACACAGCAGAGCTCCTGCAGCAGGCTCAGCTCAGCACCACAGAGACTCTGGATGGTTCAAGCTCAGACATGTTCAAATAGTTTTGGTAAATTATCTGCAGAAATTATGTCACTCAGCAGGTTTACCGGTTTTGTTTTGTTTTTTAGAAACTCTGCATAAGCAGGAGGAGAAGGTGGGTGCAGCCCCTCGGCTGGCTTCCAAGAAGACTTCTTTACTTAGAAGAAAGTGGACGTTTGATTCAGTTCAGTCTTATTCATGTTGCTCCAAATCAGAGCAATAACAGCCGCCTCAAAGTGCTTTAAATCATAAGGTAAAGACATCCCCCCGTCACCATCTCTCTCTGCCTCGCTCTGATCACGGCGTCCTGCTGTGGTGAGTTACTTTATCCCAACATGTTCTCACTCCCTAAGCGTAATATTTGACGCTGGGTGAGAAATCGTAACATTTTACGCTTTTGCAGAAGGTCACCTTTCGCGTTCCTCATGAACGCCGCGGGACCTGACAAAACGTCGGTATAGTACGCCCCGAGAGTGAGAACGGGCTGGTTTATCCACCCTGGTTTTATTTGTTGTTGTTATGTGTGCGTGTGTGTGTTTAAGTCACAGTATTATTTTTCTGATGTAAATTAAAAATCACTGAACTGTTACAAACAAATTCAGCTCTTTTTATGTTTATTTCTTAATCATGAAAATAATTAGAAGAACAGTCCTGATGTTGTGTGTGACACTTACACGAAGAGCAGAGTCAGTGACAGCCTGTTTCACTGTTACCGACGCTGCTTCATTTACTTCAATAACATAAAAATAAACACATTAAACTTGCTCCATAGAGCAAGGTCACACCTGGAATCGTTACGGTTCTGGGTCAGTTTCAACCCAGTATTTTGAGTTCCTTATGTTTTGGTTTATTTTGCATGTTGGAGTGTTTTGGGGTTGTCTGGTGTTTTGATTATTTGTGATGTATTATATTACTGTGATTCTGGTTTAGGGTTTTTGTTCGCAGGTTTTGTGTGAGTTTAGTTCTGTGTCCTGTCTGCGTCCTCGTGTAGTGATCTCTTGTTTCCTGTTTTATTGTGAAGGTCTGCGTCTCATGTGAGTGTGTTCAGTTTTGCAACTTGTCTCGTTTTGTTGATTACTCCCAGCTGTGTCCCCACCTGTGTGTGATCTCCCTGTGTTTCTCTGTCGTTGTAGTTGCTGGTCTGTCTGTCCACCCACCACGTTTCATTTGTGTGTTTCCTGCCGTCATCGTCATGTACCATCGTCTTCCTTCCTTTATGTCCAGGTTGGTGTTCTTGTTCATGCTCAGTAGTTTAGTTGTCCCAGTATAGTTTTATTTCTCCGTTTTGCCGTTTGCCTATCTATACTTCGTGTTCAATAAATCACCTTCACGGCTGCCTGCGTTTGGATCCTCCTTTACCTTTTCCACGCGGCTCTTCTCACTCGCCGTGACAGGAATTCTGTTTAAATGTGGAAAACAGGCAGTGCAACATTTATAAAGAAAAAGATTTTGGACCCAAAAATATTTAAATGAGCATTTCTGAATATCAATAAAACATCTGCATATTTACCAAAAACCCCAAAAACAACAAAGAATCAACCAAACCAACTGCATGAATACAGGTGTGGATGTGTGTTGTAGGCAGTGTTCCAGTTGAACCTGTTCTCATTTTGGACAGATGTTGAGTTTGTGAGCTTCTCTCAACTTAACGTCTGCAATAATCCCTGAAGAAGCTGTTTGGAGCATCACTGGATGTTCTGCCGTGCAGAGAAATAAAAGTGCAAACCTTTGAGCTGCAGGTGAAGCAGCTATTCGACTCTCATCATGGCAAAGCTTCTCTGAGTGGACTGTAGTTCCCGTTTACAGCCAAAAGGGGGCACTGCTGCACCTCACAGACCACAATGTGATTCGTCTTGATGCATCTCAATCATCCAGGTAAGTAAATCTCCAAAAGTTGATTCTGTTCATCTGTTCATCAGCATTTTGTGGGAGAAACGTTTCGTCATCATCATCCAGGTGACGTCTTCAGTCTCAGCTGACTGCAGGTCTCAATCTTATAAACAGGATATTTGCATATTGACTGAAACCAGCCCACTGAGGGAACAATGGGCTGGGAGGTCAATGGTACTCATGGCCATTGGTCAGTGGTTGTTGATCAATGGTCATGAGAATTTGCATAATTATGATTAGGGAACTTACCCCTCCAGCCCATTGTTCCTTCACTGGGCTGGTTTCCTCCTCCTTCTTTATCCATCCTGCTTCGTCTTTGTGTTGGTGCCACTGTCTCCAACCTTACATCCCAGCAGCTCTCACTAACATCTTCTAAACCTTCACGTTCTGATTTTTTCTCTTAGTAATTTTACACTGCCTCTGCTGTTTGATCATTAACCTCAGACAAAGACAAATAAAAATATTTTATTACACAAGCAGAACTTAAACATCCAAATAATACAAAACTGCAGAGATGCTCAGATAAAAAACAAAACCTGCTGCAAGAATCCATATAAACAAACAGGAAGTGCCGCGGGCAGGTAGTTGATGATCGATCATTAGTGAGGTCATCGATGACACTAATGACCATCAGGAAGTGTCCCGCTGTCTGGTCCTGTGTGCCCTCAGCGGTCTGGAATGCAAACAGAACATGTTCATTATGTTTGACCTTAAAGAGAAAAACCATTCAACCTGTGGAGTCGCGTGTACAGCCCACAGGGCCAGGTGGCCCACGGGTTTCTTACATGCTACCACAATTTCCCACAATTTCATGTAACTTTAGAGGATTGTTGTAACTTCTGGCTCTTTTTATTACCATGCATCCACATATTCAAACCACTAAAGGTTATTTAAAAGGGCAGAGGGAGATGCAGGATGCTGAAAGGAAAGACTGCTCACAGCAGTTTTACAGGAAGTTTGTTTTGGTATCAAAACCATCAAACTCCTAGATGAATACCGAACCAATAATAAACTAAACAAGAAAACATAATTAATATAAGAAAATAATATTGAGTAATACATTAAAAAGATGAAATATTGAGTCAGTTAAAAACCAGTTAATATTTTCTGCTTTTTATGTGACATTTTTATCTCGGTGTCTATCTGCTGTGTTCTGCTATCATCGTGATGAGTCTCTGTTCTCACCTGGTGGCAGGTGGTTCTTTCCTCCGGCAATCAGTTCCAAAGAAGAAGGACGGCCAATCCTAGTGCGAGGACCAGAATCGGCTGACCAGTCCTCGAGACCTGAGAGAGGTCACAGAGGTCACACAGAGGTCACACATATTTATATTTGAAGTTTGTGACACAGACACATTTTTAAAATATTTATTCTTTTATTATTTGTTGTATTTTCATTCTTTTTTCATTCTCTGTATTGTGAAGCACTTTTGTGAAATTCGTGAAAAGCGCTATATAAATAAATTTTACTTACTTTTTTTTTAAACTTTTATTTAACCAGGAAGATCCCATTGAGATCAAAAACCTCTTTTGTTTCTGTGTCTCACAGTTATAGAAATTACTCAATTAAACACAGGCAGCTACAACACACATGCAAAAATAAATGGAAAATAAAATGATAAAATAAAAATCAAACAAAAATTTAAAAATTCAGTTAAAATGACAGTCAATCTAATTGAAACAGTTGCATGTTATTGACTTGGCCTCAAGGATTCTTAGTTTAGATTTAAAAGCACTTAATGTAATGAATTCAGCCTTTTCTGCAACGACTGTATCGACTGTAAAGTGCGTGTATTTAAAATATTAACTGTAAAAAACAATCTTTTAAAACTTTAAACTTGTCCTCCGACCAGCAGCCAGCTGAGCAACATTTGTCTGCAGTTTATACAGAGAAATAAAAACAGTGTTTAAAAAGACTCATTGCTGACCCCTCGTGGTGAAGCGTGAAGAGAATTGCAGGCAGATAGTCAAAGGAGCTTGGAAAGAAAAGCGTCTGGACTTCTTTAAGTTGCTTGAAGACGTTTCACCTCTCATCCGAGAAGCTTCTTCAGTTCTGGGGTCAAATGGTGGAGAGTCCCAGATTTAAACCCAGTGGAAGTAACCCCCAAAGAGGGACAAAGGACCCCCTGATGATCCTCTACCTAATCACATGAGCCGAGGTGTGAAAATGGGTGTGGGTCACAATCAGCCAGGGTTTCGGGTGAGCTCATTGTGAAACCTGGCCCCACCTTATCATGTGATTTCCTGAGGTCAGATGGCCCAGGATGTGAGTGGGTGTTAAGGCGTCTGGGGAGGGATCTCAAAACTGGATTATAGATGGCAGAGAGTTGGTGTCGTAAACCCCCGCCTCTGTTCAAAGATGGTCGCTCACAGTGGACATAGATGCTTCTTTCACTCCTCTTTCAAACCATCTGTCCTCTCTGTCCAAAATGTGAACATTGGACAGAGAGGACAGATAGAACCAGCTGTTTAAAACAGGCATGTCCAACTCCAGGCCTCGAGGGCTGGTGTCCTGCAGGTTTTAGATCTCACCCTGGGTCAACACACCTGAATCGCATGATTAGTTCATTACAAGGCCTCTGGATAACTTCAGCACATGTTGAGGAGGTCATATAGCCCTCTGCATCGGCTGTGATGGATCAAGGACACATTTAAAACCTGCAGGACACCGGCCCTCGAGGCCTGGAGGTCCCACTCCTGATTTAAAAAGTAGATATTGTTCCAATTTCCATCTTTTTATTCTTGGCCAGATTCACTGTTCACAATAATCCGTATTATTTTTTTGCAGCTCAGTTCATCCTCTCATAAACAAAAGATTTAAACTACTCTTAGTGTGGCTTCTGTGCTTGACATGACCATATAACGAGACTGGTTCTCCATAGTAGGAGGATCTGAAAAAAATCTGTGTGAAACTGAGTGTTTCTGAAGCCTGAGACTCACAGTGATTGTACGTTTCAGGTTATGTTTCATTGTGAACATTGATTTAAATGAAATACTATGATTCTGTCCTTTCCCAAAACATGTGAACACCAAGGAAGGAACAAATAAAAATGTAATTTCTCACCGTATTACTGGGATTATACACTTTATTGTACCTCATTTGGGATGATCGTGGTAGCGGAGACTTCATTGTCCTCTGCGCTGTTTGTGGCGTTATGAGCCATGGTCACTAAGAACACACACAGGAAGCACAGATAGGGCTGTCAGTACCGCAAAGTGCTACTTCTGTTGTTAACAGTCGCTATGCTGTGTGGCTCCTGTGCTGTTACCGTAGTAGTAGTCAAAGGTGGCATTGTAGTCATAGTCGTCATCGTATTCAGGCGTCGGTGTTGGCGTGTAGTTATCATCTTGAAGACTTCCTGTATTTCCTGTGGAGGTAAATAAAGAAGAAACATCAACGTGTTGAAAGATGGATTTAAGGGAAAGAGTCTTTTTTTTCAGTGTATGTATGTATGGCATAAAACGTAGCATACAAATAAGTGAAATGTTAGCATAAAACGCGCGGTCCAGATGAGCTGCTGAAGTTCAAACTGTGGTTGTTGGTGTCAGACAGGCTGGTCTCAGTATTTCAGACAATGACACGAGTCCCAATTCATGTCTCGCCATGCTTGCTGTTTTATTTTGAAAGTCTCTTGTTTCCACGTTCAGTGTCTTTAGTTTTGCTCCCGTGTGGTGTCATGTTCATTGGTGCCAGCTGTGTTTCCCAGGTGTTTCTTCTTCCCTCATTCTCTCCTGTGTATTTAAGTCCTCAGTCTCTTATTTCACGCTAAAGTTTGCATGTGCTTGTTTAGTTTCTGTTCTAGTTTTCATGCTTGGGTATGCCCCTGCCCGCCCTGCCCTGTTTTGTATTCATGCATTCAGCCTAATAAACTGCTCACTTTTTGTTATACTTAGTTTCTTCTCTTCTGCGTCTGCGTGGCAGGAAGCATGGATTTATCCTGCTTTGAGATGCTGAGGGTGTAATCGCGTGTTGGACGTGATGAAGCTTTTCTCTGTTGCAGACACACATCCTCATTTTATTATGAAAAGAAAATCTAAGTGACTGAGAGCGGGGACTTCAAAACTCCTGTATAAAAGAAGAAAACTGAGGTTTACCAAAATCCCCTCTCTCATTTTGTTTTGTTATCTAATATCTACATTTAAGTGGATGTGAGTACCGACAGTCCTGCTCATATACCAACGAGACGGTGACTAAAAATCACTTGAGAGTTAATGATTTGCAGCTGAGATTGCACTCCGATTACACACTCGGGGTTAGACTCGGGGGACTTGGCGGTAATGTGATCACCTTCCTGTGGTTGTATTTTTAGACCTCGTTTACCAGAACAATCGGCCACTTCTGGTTTAACCGTCTGTTACGCACATTTTTAAAGACCTGATCATGAAAGAAATGATCATCAACAAAGCAAATATTATATTCCCTTCATGTTCACTTCTCTGTGTTCATAATACAAGACCGAAACATTAAGAACTACAATTTAGCCTTTTTCTTTAACCTTATGGGAATTACAGAGACATTTCCATTTATATTTAGTCTCTAAACTAAGAAGGACAATTTTGTCCAGAATTTATTTTTATAATATTTTATAATAGATATAAAATTCTAGGATGTATTAGGAAGAACCGTCATCTAGTTATTTAGGTTTGGAAGATGGCTTTAAGGGAAACAGTTTCCCTCCAGTAAACTGGGGTAAAACTATCCTTCAAACAAAGTTTTACCAAAGGTTGACACATTCAGGAGGAAAGCTGGAAAATAAAAGGTTACAGTTAGAGAGCAAAGGATGGACGGATACTGAAATGACAAACTGAAGAACTGCAAGAATAAATAGTAGTTTATAAAGTTCTGGAATGAATAAATCTGAGAAAAAAAAACCTGCTTTCTAGTTTTCATGGTAATATTTTGAATATCAACAACAGTTGGTGCAAAATGTTATCCAGGAAAAAACAGAAAAACACTTTTATTGTAGGACAATTAATGAATTCAGTTGACACCATGAGCGCAACAGCAGACACTCTGAGAGTGAAAGTGTTCAAAACAGACATTTCCTCATCAGGCTGTGAAAATGTGCCGCAGCACGCTGGATGAACGAGCGCTTCGTCTCATTCTGACAGCTTGGCTCAGAGACTCGCCTCCCTCGGTGAACTTGCATGTTTAGATAAGAACGAGGACTCAAACGCTCCTCCTCCACGGGCGTTACCATATGGACTGAGACGTGTCGGGACCCGCAGAGTGAACTCAGGAACTCAAAAGAGCATTTACCATCAGCTTAATGAAGTCAAAGCTCACTCCATTAATGTTCTTTTAGGAATCCTGAGAGGTTGGCCTTTAAATACTTAAACTTTTTAATTATTTATGTAAAAAGGTCACGTATTTGGGGCGGGGGGGCTAAAACTTGAAAAACTTGAAGCTGGAGGACTGATTCTTGTCTACTTGCATCCACAATCTTTGCAGATCGTTGAATATGTCGGTCTGTCAGCAGGTGATATATCTCCCATCTCCATCCTCACCAGCTCGCAGGTCCCAGCAGGTTGGGAAACTCTTGCTAACTGTGTTTAACACAGTTGTGGAAGTGCAGATCTGCATGTCCACATGTTTTAAAGTCAAAATTATAAAACTGGTCCGTGCATTACTTCTAGTGTTCAGCTCCTCATCAGTCTATTTGACTCACTTTTAGTTTATTCACCAAATCTTGCTTAGGGTCACAAAAACATGAAGGCTTAGCGTTAGCTACACGCTAAGGTGGCAGGGTGTTGGTGCAACGGGTGGAGAGTCTGGACCTGATCTTCTCAGACACACTGGGGGGGTTTGGAGTTTGCGTGACCCATCGGTGCCCTGCAGGCTGTGCGGGAGATTACAGAATTACCACCATGAAATGTAACAAAGCAAACGTGTTGGTAACTGTTTCTGTGCTATTTGATGCTTTGATCTGTTCGCCAGACTCCAGCTCTTGTTTATACGTCATAAGCAACTAAAGTTACTGTTAATTCACTGGTTGTGACAGCTTGCTGGTTCGTGATCATGAAATGTCTCATCTGTTCGTATTACTGGACATGAAGACTCATGTTGCACACATTTTGATCTTTGTGTTTTGATGGTATCGTTGACAGACTGTGAAAGCAGAGACTTTCTGTCTGATCTCATCCAGGAGACAAAGTTTCACAATTCAGCTTGAAAAAATTCACTGGAGGGCAAAAATGAATCAACCTGCAGCTTGCTTACAGTTGGATGCACTCCGACTAACTCCCTTCATTTTCTGAAAACACTAAACTAATGGAGACATCGAAAAGGTTCAGATGAAACCCAGATAAAGCTTTTCCCATCTTTACCCTCAAGGCTAAGCTAAGTTAATCATATCCTGGATCCATTCATTAGTTTTAACTTTTAGCTAATTTTTTTCTTTTACTTGTTTGTCTTAGACACAGTATACTAGTCAGATACTTATATGTGGAGATATAACATGTTTAAAACAAGGTATGGCCTCCTCCAGATGTACTGCAGGCTGTTGGGTGTGTAATCAGGCAGCGGAGGCGACGTCTGGGTTCAACACTTTATTTTAGGCTTTACAGCGGAGCTCCATCTTGTTCTCGCTCTCTACTTTCTTCTTCTCTCCTCTTTCTCTTACCCAGCCTCATTAGCGGCACCCCTGGTCTGACAGGGTAACAGCATGTACTAATTTTCTTCCCTTATTATAGAACCTTGTAAACACAACACAGGCAGTCACCCTCCTGCACGTGGACAGCATGGTTTGCTTTCGAGGAATCGCTCTCCATTTCTGGATGAGTGCAGCCTATAGGTGTGTGATGGTAATGGGCTGTGGCTGAATCTCATATCGCATCAACCCAGTGAGTCTCAGGCATGTTTAATAGGAGATATATCAGGTTTAAATACTGACCATTGGAGTGTGTGAGTGTATGCTCCTGATCCAGAAAGGCCTGTGTTGCTGTGGCAGTGTGCTGATTATAGATGGTCCACCAAAGCATGGTGGCACTCATCATGCCTGTTGTCTATAATGTGAACCAACGCTACAAAGTCCACAGTGCAGTGTTAGAAAACAAATTACCAGTCACGCCATTGACTAACATCAACAAACACTGCTATGCAGATGATACTCGACGGCCTCTCCTGCCTCACTGATGTAGATACTGTACTGTATGTATTCAAATGTCCTCCACCTCAGTTCCAGCTTCAGTTTCAGCTTCTCTAACAAAGTCCGTCGGTACATCGCCCTCCTCGGCAGTAACAACGTCCTCAATTATCCAGGTAAGTAAATCTCCAAAAGTTGATTCTGTTCATCTGGACGTCACTTGAATGAGTGACAGATGGTTCTCCCACTGAAATCGCGACGTCCAGATGAACCGAATCAACATTTGGAGACCTGCTAAGAACCCCGTTATCATCTTTGGTAACAGACGCTTATTTAAAGAACAAAAAGGAAGAATTACATCTGAATTTTGCATCTTACATCTCAAACTCATTCAGTCTTTTTGCCTTCACCTCCGAAAAATTGCAAAAATCAAACCTGGAACTTACTGTCAGTGTTCCTGTGACTCATCCTCCACAGCTGGTCTCTAATTGGTGCAGAATCCAGCAGCCCGGCTGCTAACTAAAACTAGCCAGTGCTCACATATTTATCTTATTCTTGCATCCCTTCACTGGTTTGCAGTGAAACACATACAGTTCTAAACTGACAGTTTCATTTGATATTTGTGTTCAAATATCTATACTTGAATTTAATGTTCAGCTTCTTCGTAATATTATTAAACTGGGTCGTTTGGTACCGGGCCACGAGAGAAATTTATGGTTTTCAGGGTTTTTATTGTTAGCTCAGTTTCCCTGGGCCTTTTCCCGTGTTGTAGTTGTGTGTCTTATTTTGAAAGGTTGGAGACCGCTGATCTAAGAGATCAAAAAATGTGCTAAGAAATTAATTTAAAACAAAGATTGAAAACATATTTTAAAAGATTTTGCTCAGTGCACATACAGAAGATTTCTCCGTACAGGTTTGACGGGCAGTTCAAATATCTATGGATGTTTTCACAACTGACAGGAAGCCGGGTACTGTATGAGACGGAGCGGCGGATTGCTGCAGAGATAGAGTTCAACTTTCCATTTGCACATCAGTGTGTGCACGAACCCTCATGAGCTTTGGGAGGGACTGAAAAAATGAAGTCACACATGAGTGGCTAACATGAGCTTCCCTTGTGCAGAGGTCAGGCTCATCCTGAAGCTATGACCATATTTAAAAGAACATGCTTGGAGTGTACCACTTTCCAGCTAATCATTGGGACAGTTCAGTCTGTTTAAGTTGTTAAGTCAACAGCAGTACCCACTGACAGTCACACCACGTGCACCCAAGCTGATATTCCACCTTCTCAAATTACTGCAACTACCCCTGAGTGGAAACCCCTTAGAGATGAGGTGAGGACCTGCAAAGGGAGGTTGGCGTGGAGAAGCAGCTTCTTTGAGTCCCAAGCAGTCATTTGAGATCAGGAAGCCTCCTGGGTGCTTTTTGCCCTGAATATTTTCTCATAGAAGATTTCAGTATAGAATCAGAAGTCGCTGGAGAGACTGCAGATCTTGTCTGGCCTGAGATGGCTTTGGTTCCCCGGGGGAAACTAAAAATTCTTTGCTAGGAGGCAGGATGTCTGAGATAGTCTGCTGGCACTGTGACTTTACGCTTTCTACATTTAAAATAATTTTTTTCCTCTGGGTCATTACTGTTAGAGCTGCTGGTTCTGGGCCCAAGGTCAGTCCCTGAAGCTGAGACAAAGCAAGTGGAAGAGAATCATCTGGATTCAGGGCTGAGCCATGCGTATGATTGGAATTCATGAAATATAATTTAGAAAGGAAAATAAAGGAAAGGCTCATTTCAGCTCTATGACTGCTGTCACATCGTGTGTGTTTAAGTGTGGAGCTTTTTGAGTCACTGCTTTATCCACAGGAGCCAGGTCAAAGGACCAGACGCTTGTTTAGAGAACAAAAAGAAGAATTACAGCAGTTTCAGCTCTCTGGGCCTCACCATCTAACCACTGGAGACTTTTAGAGGAGTGATCGGTTTAATGATGCAGCTAATAACGACCCTCAGGAGACATCTAACTTATGACAAGAAGACAAAATTATGCTGAGATTTATTTATTTGTTTGTTTGTTTGTTTGAAAATCCACTTCATGAGAAAATAAAGATTTGTTCCATGACGTGAATTTCTCATGTCTGATTATAATCCGAAAACAGACTAACTACTGTCAAAATGAGTGTAGTGGAAGAAAAGGTCCTAACACACTCTACTGATGACACCACCAATCAGAAAGCGCTTCCTTCATGGCTTCTTTGCCATGGCAACATGTGGTGCGTTGGACAAAATGTGTGCTGCAGACATGAAATACACTTCCTATTGAAAAACACGAGTTACGTGCTGACTATCAACCCGAGGAGCAACACAGTAAAAGTCCCAACACGCCTGAGGGACCACACACTCAGCAACCTTCACTCCTCAGGCGAAGACGCGACCATGAAAGCAAACAGGTCTGATAAGAGCTTCATCACATAGCCCCAAACTCATCCACCCTCTTATTTAACACCTTTGCAACATTCATATCATTTTATTTTTAATAATAAGACAAAGTTACATAAATAAAGTTACTTTTAATTCAAATGTAATTTTTTAACTTTAATGTTTAAGTCTTCAACAAAATGATAATAATAAAGTGTAAGGAGAGGTGATGTCATATCGGAGGGGTGTGGTTAGGGTTATGTACAGCGATAAAGCTGTCATCACTACATTTCCTGGAAAATAACCCACAACATGGTGGCAGAGACACAACTTTACTCTTAATCTGAAGAATGTATCAAATCAACTAAAGTGGGCGGATCTTTGAAATGACCTGATTTTCCTTTATTATTAACTAAACGCTGATGTGATTATTTTGACCCAAGAGCTGGTCTTTAATCTTTGACACCATCACAAATGCACACAGTGACAGGTAAGGACATGTAAGAGCTGCAGGAGGCTTTTTACAGCATGATAACCTGTACCTGAAATAAAGCAACACACCTGTCAGCAGTTAAAGCTGGGGCCGACTCCCTGCATGAATATTACATTTTAGCTCGTTTATCTGTGCTCTGCTTTCTTAAAACCTCCTTTAAACTGAAGATATTTACAACACAGAGACTGGAACTAGTTTAGGTCAAAGGTCGCGGGTCACTTACCACGGCAGGACGGCACTACCAGAGCGAGCCAGAGAGAGATGGAGAGCAACACGTTCATTCTGGACGAGAGACACAAACTTTCTGAGAGAAAGAGAGAGAGCGAGAGACAGCCAGAGGGAGGAGGTGTGTCCTCAAACACACTCACCGAAAAGTAAATTCTTCCCAGCAGAGAGAATTTACAGGCCTGTAACGAGTCCTGACGTGGTGGGTCAGACTCAGTCTGCATTCACACTGGTTTGTCTCTCCACAGATGGACACTGTGGGGTTTATTAAAGTGGATCTAAAACAAAAACAAACACATCCTCATAGAGCAGTATGTAACCAGCTTGTTTTAGCCCCTGTCCATTTAAGGGACTCAGCCCACTTTCTTCTAATTGGAAGGCTGTGAGGAAGCCCACAGAGGGGCAGCACCAAGTGCATATGAGCCATTCTTAAACTGTAAATCTTCCAGGCAACATAATTACTCATTGTTGATGCAAATGGAACTTTTCAGATGCGCCTGCACATGTTTAAGCTTGAATCTCATCAGGAATATGAGAGTGTACAGCTTAAAGATCCACAGGTTACCTGCTTACTATCGGACAAAGTGTGGATTAAGTCCTTCAGTCACAAGCTGTGTATAAACAAAGCCCATCATACTGAGTGAAGCAAGAAACTGTGCATAAAAGAAGAAATGCAGCCACCTTGATGTCATCTATTGTTTTGTGGACTTGGGTTTTGAAATGTCAGCTTTAGTGATTTGGCAGGATGCAACCAGCTAATGCTAGCTTACTTAGTTAGCAAGCTGCATCCAGCAACTGTATGCATGCAATGCAAACACACTTGATAGCTGACACTAAGTGCAAAGTAACAGACCAATGAAATACTAGAATTTCACTGATTAAAATTGGAGCTCAGACATATTAATGCAATTAGCAGCCATGCTATTTGGGCTTTTGGAGCCAGCCTCAAGTGGCCACTCGGGGAACTGCAGTTGTTGCTGCTTTGTGTTGGTTGGTTGGTAGGCTTGGCCTGCAGGTACGAAACATTGATGTAGCCAAGATAAATTACCTTCCTGCCGTCAAAGCATCTATCTTTGACACCTCTATCATATCTCACTGCATCACTGATTTATCTGGAGCACAAGTCTTGATACAAACTTAAACTGAAAGTTAATTTAGTACAAAGCAAATCCTGACATGCAGAGAGAGAGAGTGTGTGTCATCAGCAGAGTTTTTCCAACATCTCAGTTTTACAGAACCAGACATGCAAACTCACTGTGTTCACTTTTTAAAATGTTTTTAATAACAAAAATGAATGTATCTGTACTGTACATGTAGACAAAAACAAAGAAAACTCCCCCATAAATCACACCTCTGTCACAGGGTAAGTACATGAGCTCATCTTATTCCCATGCAAACAGGAGAATTTGTTTAAAATAAAACACCAAAATTATACTTTCTCTTTTCAGGTATCCTTAAAAGAGAAAAATCTGAAGAGTTTTTGGGCACACCTGATGCCACATGAGGCGCTTATAGGGATAATAGGAGGTGTCCAAAGTGATCAGGAGCTAAAAGGAGCAAAGATCTGGCTCCAGTTAGCTCCTCTTCCTCTTACCATGTGAGTCTTTCAGGCAGAACCTAGTTGGCAGCACTTTGAGGTCAGACGTTAAAGACGCCCTGCGCTTCTGTTACAGTGAGAGTGAGTTGGAGTTTGGGGGCATTCTGCACTCTGAGCTTTGTCTACAGCTGTACACCTGAGTGCCATGAGGCTCATCTGTGTGTAAGAGCAGCAAACTGTCCACACTTTGATGTACACATTTTGTATGACGTCAGGAAATTGTTGCCACAAAATAATCAATTTTTTGAGTCATTTCCACAGTCAAACATTAGAGTTGACATCATCATGTTGTCAAGTTCATTCATTTAAATTAGTTTCTTCTATTTAGAAAGACAGTAGAAGATATCAAACACATTCATATTTTTGGAGGCTTTTCTAATTGTTTGAATGTTTTCCATTCATTTCTATTTAAATATATTCGATGAGGGGGCTGCAACTCGCCACAACTTAAAGTTGGGAAATTATCCAATTAATTTTGAAACTATGTATAAAAATGTTTGTACCTTCCAAACAGTTAATGCAAAAAAAAAAGTTGAATAAAAGCTGAAAGTTTTTTTTTAATGATGGTGATTTAAAATCTGTTGGTGAACAAAACTACAAAACCTGTCTGGCCAACAGATGCTGGACCATTCACACCAACTGAACCAAGAAATCCCTTTAAAACCTTTGATGACTGCATATTTACATAAATTATACTTATTTTGATTGTATATCTTTATAATGAAGCCGTACAACCACGTAAATGTGAAACAATCTGATGACCATCAAACCATCTACCACCTTATTGTGTATCAGAGGCGGAGCCAGACATTTGAAACACCCGGGGCTTAGCCCTGAAGGGTAGTATGCATGTGGATTTTTTTTTCTTTTTTCTTTTTTTTGGGGAGGGGGGGGGGGGGGGTGTAGAAATGACTGAAAGATTAATTGGCTCTGTTTTGAGTTTTGTTCAAAAAAGAATGACTTCATATAGGGAAAAAAAGATATCACATATACAGGACACCTTAAACTAGTTTTTTAATTAAGCAGCAAGGCAGAACAAGGTCAGGGCTGCATCAAGACACGAGGACTAAACCCCAATTCAACCAGACCCAGAACTGATCCGGAATTAAAACAGGACTACAAGAGTTCAAAATCAGGACTACTTAGGATTTAACCAAGACAGAACCACAATCAGAACTAGATGATAGTAGCACTAAAAATCATCATAGACCTGCACTACACTTATTTTTTAATTCTACCAAAGTACAATATTTAGATTGAGAAAAGTTTATATAATTATTTAGCCTTGTTGTGCAAACAAGCCTGCATAACTTAATAAATATAGAATTTGAAAAATAACAAACCTAAAAAGAAACACTAGGTACGAGATACATGAGGACCTGTGATACGGTGATACTTTTGGTAAACAACCATTTGACTAACATGTGTGTCTCACCTGCTCTTGTTCATCTCTGTTCTGTCCTGTCTCCTCTCTCTCCCTCTCTGTTCCTCTCTCTCCCTCTTTGTGCTGACAATCATCAAATATACAGTTGAAACCAGATATTTACAAACTCTTCAGATCAAAACACAAACACTTTTTAATTGTAACATCAAATCGGACTAAATGTTTATTTTTTTTAGATTGATAAATATAAAAAACATATTTGTTAACTTTAAGAGTAAAGAGAGAAACTATCTGTATTTCTTAATTGCAAATGGCACCAAATTGTATTCAAATTGAGCCACACTTATGGAGCTCCACAGTTCTTTTCCTGGTGTTTTGGTTGACATCTCTTGATTTTCCCATGTCAAAGAAACAGGCTCTGTGTTTTGCCTTATATGCATCCACAGCTGTGCCACCAGTTTACTCACATGGACTCTACTAACCTATCAGAAGCTTCTTCAGCTCAGAATGGAATCATCTGGTTTTCTTATTAATTAACAAACTTAGTGTACATGTACTCCTAAATTTGATCAAAGTGATAAAAAATAGAAGCTCTGTCTCTCTTTATTCTGACATTTAACTAATTCAAAAGATATTTCAATATTTATCTAAAACAAAAATTTACTCTAAATTGATGTTGTACAGAAAAAATGTTTTATGTTTTCTCCCTAAAGTGTAAATATCTGGTTACAAATGTGAATATCCTGCTGTGTACTGAAATCCCTCTTGTTTTGCATAGAAATATACTGAACAACATACAAAGCATAATATATAAAATAACATTTACCAGAGTTTTTTCTTTGAAAGAACCCTCTAATGTCCATTCTTATGTTTCAGTACATAACTGAAACCGATTTAGTCGGGGAGGGTAAGAACTGAAAATATGAAATAAACACACGTAAGCTAAGACTCTAAAAAAATAGCATTTGTTCTGCTTTTCATTTCGCCATTTGTTGATTCACTTGAAGAGCAAGTAACGTAATATTGGTCAAGTGATCAGTTTGATATCAATTTTCGTGATTCACCGTCATTTGTACGGTATGAATGGTTTGCTTTGGTACCTGGTCAAACTTAAGCTCTCCTTAGTATGGCTGGCTCCGTTACTCCAACAGCGCACTCACAGGCACAAGAGCACCTGGCTGCAGCCCCGCCCCCTCGCTCAGTTGCTTAGTGCCTGAGCTCGGATCATACCAATATCAGGGGGGATTCACGCACAGTCGTAAATTCCCACTGTGTGCATTATGTGCTTCGAATATTGTGTGTACTTTTTGTTTTATACAGTTGTCAGCCAGGCATCTAACTATGAAAAAATTACACTCCAAAAGACCCCGGGCTTCTGACAAAACAACCCGGGCTTAAGCCCAGTAAGCCACCCCCACGCTCCGCCCCTGTTGTGTATATCATGTCATCATTACAAGAAACACCTAAAGAAACCCAGAACTGTCTCAGTAACCTCCTGCTGAGAAACACACTACAGGATATTCCATTATACGGGACTAACTGGTAATGAGTTAATTACCAGTTAATGAGGTCTGGTGTTGAAATCCGTTCTTCTTTCATAAATGAGGCAATTTACTGAATTTTATGTGTGCTACAGCGCCTTCTGCTGGAGCTACTACTGTAATCACATTACTGGATTTAGTACTGCGGCACTTTAAGATACTGTGTTACAGGTAAATGTGATGATGTTATTTGAGCTAAATATGTTCTTTAAGCATCTGCATGATGGATGGATCCTTTACATGCTGTTTGCTCAACAATCGCCTGACCCCAGTTCATGCAGTCTTCTAATTGGAAAACTGTGAGGAACAAGAATGCGATTGTAAGAAGAAAAACGATCCACCACATGAGATCAACGCACCTGAGAAGACGCTCACACAAAGCCTGCAGTGAGAAACTCCTGTAGCCACAGACATGTTCGAGCAGAGGGTAAGTCGACTCCAACCAAGCAGCCGGCGCTCGATTCACTGCTCGTTCCTGCAGCCGTAGGTGTGAATGAGTAATGGTTAGCTCTGACTGCTGACCTGTCTGGGATGAATCTCACTTTGCAGCTGGTGTAGGCTCTTATAAATATCCTGATCTTGTTTTAATAGTCAAATAGAGATTATGCTTATTTACTGTGTTTCATTGCTCTATAACATCTTTAGGGTTGTCACAGCACATCATCACTATCTCTCTCTCTCCCTTTCCTCCTCTTCTGTCACACCAACCCTGCCTTCACTGCCTCTGTGCCTTTTGTTTTTACCCAGCAGTGACGAGCATCACCTGTGGTAGTTGTTGCTAACCTTCACCAGTCCATTGATGATCCTCATACTTGTTTGGCACTGAATGCCCTGGCAGCCCGCCCCATCCATCTGCATTTGGCACGAGCACGAGGAGTCTCATTTAAACATGGTTGCACTCCTGTCAGAGTTTGACTTGAACAAAGAGCTGCAGATGAGTCACTTGGCTCAAAGTTTCTTATCCTGAAAGCTTTCATCCATGTTTATCTTCTAATTAATCCAAACACAAAATAGGTCTGAACCACACTGTGCACTCCTTCATGCTTCTGTAGCCGCGGAGCTAAGAATCATTGTATTCATTTAATCTTAGTTTCATTTCATTTATCCCTTTAGCGTTCCAGTCAACCAAATGGTAGAGCACATTTTCACTGACATTCACCTACCTTGTTGAGTCTTTGGTTTTTCATCTGTAATGCCAAAGAAATCCACCAGAAGGCGCTGTGAATGGAAACTGTTGGCTCTTCTCTCCCAACCAGGGAGTCAGAAACAAAAAACCATCCAACATATTTTGAGGGTATTTGATGAAACTAAGGTAGGAAGATATAATTTTTTGATATATGGCAGTTAGAAGACTTATTAAACAGATGTATGTCACTTGACAGCATTAAAAAAGTGAAATTAAATGTTTAATCATTTTTTTTAAAAAGTGGTGAACCAAACGGTTGATTTGTCCCTTTATGGTGCCAATGCTAACATAACCTAAATGTTATTAAAATTGATTATTTGCCATTTTGTTTATCCATTGCTATTGATAAATCACATTAAGTGTTAGCAAAGCAAGAATATGCTGAAAGAATTTCCTCAGTAAGTCTTTTTTGTAACTTTCTGAGTTAATATTAGTAAATATGGTAAAAAAAAAAAAAAAAAAAAAAAAAAATGACATGTGGAAATCACAAATATCACAACTGATTAGCTTTTGACCAAATTACAGTAGCTGGTAAATTAATATTACTAAGTATTACTAAGAAATTATAATTTGATGTTGAACAAGTGCTATATGGACGCTAAACAATTATATGGCTAAAAATCACATGGTCCTGTGGCATGACACTCATGACACCATCCACCTTCAACCACAGTGTGTTTGAGTTCATGGTTTTATGGCACTCTCCACCAGTATATTGCCAACAAACCAGATGAGTGGGGCTTTAAATTGTTCACCTGGCATCATCCACGACTTGCTGCTGTGTCAGGAGGATCTACATTCTTCAATGCTCCCCTGAGTGAAAAGGAACACAAGCTCCCTTTAAGGGGCCAAAGCTGTAAAAAAAAAAAACACTTTGCAAACCCATAAAAGAACCTCAGCTCTTCACAAGTTTCAGCTTGGTCCAGAACTTGGGTGTCAGGTGCATTGGTACTGTATGACCAAACTGCACCGGTGGAGCTCCCCTGATGGCAGACAAAGACCTGATGAAGAAGGGCCATGGAGCCTGTGATTACAGGTCTGATGAAGGTCTGATTGCAATAAAATGGTTTGACAAGAAATGTGTCAACCTCCTAAACAAGGCCTGTGGGGTTCATGGTTCTTTCATCGGTCAAAAGGTGGAGCAAAGAGTCCAATGCAAAGATCACCATCCCATGCCCATCACTCATCCCTGTGTATAATTATCATATGGGAGGAATTAAACTTTCTGGTATGCTATTACACCTGTATAAGACAAGTTATAAGTTACAAGTTAAGGAGATGGCATATCCCACTGTTCGGATACATCCTTGACTTGAATACCTGGTCTACAAGAGGGACTGTGCCCTGCTGGACCAGAAACTAATGGCTCTCAAAAGGTTTCCGCCTGGCTGTGTCTGAACCAAGTTAACAAGCCAGCATCTAGAGTTGGACAACCATGATCCAGCTCTTAAAGACCGCAGAATCAATGCTACACCCTAAGACCCCAAAGACAGAAACCACAAGCAGATGTGATTGATTTGCACTTTTTATTTTATTTTTTAAAAACAAAACTGATTTTGCAGAGTAGCATTCAATCAGAAGTGGCCTGAATGTGAGTGTTTTGTGCTGCAGCACATTTTTCACATTTGCAGATGAAAACTATGTATTTTGTTGTTTGATAGAATACTTTCCTTGGAAAACAGCAATGTTCACTGGCATGCTACTAGAAATAAACTGTATCCAATGGCCTGGACAGTTTTTGTTATTAATGTAATTATAATTTGGCCCTTTATTTGATTTTTTCAACTGTATTATCTAATGTACTTGTATTTGCATGACATTTCATACTTTTACCATAAAGGGACATCTCAGCCGTTTGGTTGAGATCAATATTTTAAAACTACAGAGTCTAATCAATAAAAATGTATTGATTGTGGTTATTACTCACCCAAATCAATATGAAATGCAAACAAAAAAGTTTTCCATTGCTTTTTTCTTGGTGAGGACATTAAAGGGTTATTCAGATTAAATCAGTAAAAACTGTTTATGGGAAATGTGATCGTTCTTTCCTGTTGCTTAGTCTGGTATTTCATACAGAACCAGGCCGAACCTGCCATCAGACCCTCTGAACAAGCCTCAGCACCAGACATGCAGCAGGATCAGCATGCAGTGGGTTCTTATCTGCAGCTTGAACACATGAAACTCTCAGCTGACATCAGCAGGTGACCTCACAGAAACAGCTGTTTGCAGCTTGTTGTCCGATGCGTGCCTTTCTCTGTGTGTTTTTATTCCTGCTGTTTATTATTTATATTTTATTCCTGCACAGCTGGTGTGGAGCGCCCACAATTCTGTAGTGCATGTACAATGACAGTAAAGGGCTGTTCTATTCTGTTCTAGTCTATTCTAATGTCACCTGAAGCTGATTGGCTGATTGGCCAGCAGTAAAAACATGCCACCACCACTGCTGATGGACGTGGGAACGAAGCTGAGCCGGGACCTCAGACCGACTCTGTAATGTTTTTCTCTTTAGCTCGGGGTCATAGGTCACGCTGACTGTTTGTGGTTGTGATTAACTGCACTCGGGCACTCACGCTGCAGTCTGAGGTCCCTCCTTTAAGACCCCCTTGAGGTCCTGGGTGCAAACAAAGCTGATCAAAAACAGTCAGTCTTTCTGGACTTTTTTTAAACACACTGTGCAGATAAATTTTCTTTTCTTTGCCAGACGGAAAACTTGCGTGTTTATTTTTGCTTGCCGAGCCCGTGCATCTATTCAGCTTTTTATTTTATTTTCAGTAAAAGACAGAGGGAGCTGCTCTGGTTTACAGCTGTTTAAAAAGGCTCTTTATGCTCGTTGCATTTATACTCTCCTCAGAAAACTACAAGTGGTGAAGACATAAAGCAATAATGAGCATATCTGGTGATAGACTTTAAACTTTTACTTTAAATTGTGAATGCAGAACTGGTACTCATGCACAGTGTTTCGCTTCCTCCCGTGTTCATTACAGGGAGTGCAGAATTATTAGGCAAGTTGTATTTTTGAGGAATAATTTTATTATTGAACAACAACCATGTTCTCAATGAACCCAAAAAACTCATTAATATCAAAGCTGAATGTTTTTGGAAGTAGTTTTTAGTTTGTTTTTAGTTTTAGCTATTTTAGGGGGATATCTGTGTGTGCAGGTGACTATTACTGTGCATAATTATTAGGCAACTTAACAAAAAACAAATATATACCCATTTCAATTATTTATTTTCACCAGTGACACCAATATAACATCTCCACATTCACAAATATACATTTCTGACATTCAAAAACAAAACAAAAACAAACCAGCGACCAATATAGCCACCTTTCTTTGCAAGGACACTCAAAAGCCTGCCATCCATGGATTCTGTCAGTGTTTTGATCTGTTCACCATCAACATTGCGTGCAGCAGCAACCACAGCCTCCCAGACACTGTTCAGAGAGGTGTACTGTTTTCCCTCCTTGTAAATCTCACATTTGATGATGGACCACAGGTTCTCAATGGGGTTCAGATCAGGTGAACAAGGAGGTCATGTCATTAGTTTTTCTTCTTTTATACCCTTTCTTGCAGCCACGCTGTGGAGTACTTGGACGCGTGTGATGGAGCATTGTCCTGCATGAAAATCATGTTTTTCTTGAAGGATGCAGACTTCTTCCTGTACCACTGCTTGAAGAAGGTGTCTTCCAGAAACTGGCAGTAGGACTGGGAGTTGAGCTTGACTCCATCCTCAGCCCGAAAAGGCCCCACAAGCTCATCTTTGATGATACCAGCCCAAACCAGTACTCCACCTCCACCTTGCTGGCGTCTGAGTGGGACTGGAGCTCTCTACCCTTTACCAATCCAGCCACGGGCCCATCCATCTGGCCCATCAAGACTCACTCTCATTTCATCAGTCCATAAAACCTTAGAAAAACCAGTCTTGAGATATTTCTTGGCCCAGTCTTGACGTTTCAGCTTGTGTGTCTTGTTCAGTGGTGGTCGTCTTTCAGCCTTTCTTACCTTGGCCATGTCTCTGAGTATTGCTCACCTTGTGCTTTTGGGCACTCCAGTGATGTTGCAGCTCTGAAATATGGCCAAACTGGTGGCAAGTGGCATCTTGGCAGCTGCACGCTTGACTTTTCTCAGTTCATGGGCAGTTATTTTGCGCCTTGGTTTTTCCACACGCTTCTTGCGACCCTGTTGACTATTTTGAATGAAACGCTTGATTGTTCAATGATCACGCTTCAGAAGCTTTGCAATTTTGAGACTGCTGCATCCCTCTGCAAGATATCTCACTATTTTTGACTTTTCTGAGCCTGTCAAGTCCTTCTTTTGACCCATTTTGCCAAAAGAAAGGACGTTGCCTAATAATTATGCACACCTGATATAGGGTGTTGATGTCATTAGACCACACCCCTTCTCATTACAGAGATGCACATCACCTAATATGCTTAATTGGTAGTAGGCTTTCGAGCCTATACAGCTTGGAGTAGGACAACATGCATGAAGAGGATGATGTGGACAAAATACTCATTTGCCTAATAATTCTGCACTCCCTGTAGAAATGAAACCTGCTCCAGAGGCCTGACAGAGACCTCTCCCACCGTCTCAGCTCCACACGCTGAAAACACTCAGAAGTTATTGATAACTCACAAATCACAAAAAACAGAAAGCTGAAAAATAAAGAAATGCACAAAGAAACGAGTGAGTAAATACAAAAATATGCAAGAACAGGTTAAAAAAATAAATGTATGGGAAAAACTAATTTTAAAAGATGTGACATAAACTAAAAACAAAATTAAAATCGAAAACATGATGGAAAATAGAAATGAAGTGAAAATAAAACTCAAAATAAAATTAAATAATCTTTACTTACAAAAGTGGAATCAATTATTTATCATTTAGTCATTAAAGTCGGTTTTTCTTTTTGTGGTTTATTAAATTCTTTATTTTACTTGACTGTATTATGTTCAGCTGTTATTACATTTAGAAAAATGTAAGCACATTTAAACTGTGTTAATTATGTTTAATGTTGAGCTCTTTTGTAAACTCCTTTGTGTCATTTCCATCCTGATTTATTATGTTGTTGTGTTCTTTTACAGGTTGTGTTTGAGCGACACTCCTGTGAGTCTTTCCAGCTTTGTGATGAATAAAGAACATCTTATACAGTGACATCACATCCTGTCATTGTGTGTGTGTGTCTGACGGTGGTGAAACTGCAGTGACCTGATTACTGTGATGACACTTCGCAGCACTGTCTCTCCTCAGTCCTGCAGAACGACTTTATTCCTGGCCAACATGAAGCTGCTGCCTCTCATCTGCCTCAGCGTCTCCGGTAAGTGTTTCTTTTTTACCGCTGCCGTCTTTCACATCCTGCAATAATCTATATAATCAATAATCATTTCCTGTAATGATTAGCTGCTTTAATATTCAGATCAAAGGCTGAGCCACATAAAATCATTTTACAAAATCTCAGTTTTTTAAAAATAAAGTTCCATTAAAAACATTTGTATGAGTTTTTTCTGATGAAAGTTTTTCTCTTTGGGGAAACTGGTGAAAGCCTAAACCTGACCACAGCTGGGCAAAAACATCTGGGGTCTGACAAAAACATCATTTTTACTTTATATGATAATGTCATCCTGTCCCACATTACCGTCTTTGACCATTTGTCTTGTTTTGCTTATGATGTGACTTATTTTATCTTTTAACTCGTTGTATGTACAACTCAGGCTCTTAATGAATATCATATTCTAGCCTATTTAAATGTTTAACTCAGCGCTGCTGGCACGGACGCTTTTTACATTATCCACAGAGATGCATTAGTATCGATCAGCACTGGCAGAGCTCACAGGACTCGTTGGGAACAAAACTTCACAAGCTCGACCCGAGTCTTCTTTCCATTTTCAAAAGCAGAAGCAGCCCAACTAATCAAAGTTGAGTTAACTTCAATAATTACTTCCTCCAAACCATCAACGTGTCTTTTAGACCCCATTCCTACAAAACTGCTCAAAGAAGTCCTGCCATTAATTAATTCTTCGATCTTAAATATGATCAACCTATCTCTAATAATCGGCTATGTACCACAGGCCTTCAAGCTGGCTGTAGTTAAACCTTTACTCAAAAAGCATCTCTAGACCCAGCAGTCTTAGCTAATTATAGGCCAATCTCCAACCTTCCTTTATATCAAACATCCTTGAAAGAGTAGTTGTCAAACAGCTAACAGATCATCTGCAGAGGAATGGTTTATTTGAAGAGTTTCAGTCAGGTTTCAGAGCTCAGCACAGCACAGAAACAGCTTTAGTGAAGGTTACAAATGATCTTCTTATGGCCTCTGACAGTGGACTCATCTCTGTGCTTGTCCTGCTAGACCTCAGTGCAGCGTTCGATACTGTTGACCATAATATCCTATTAGAGCGATTAGAACATGCTGTAGGTATTACAGGTACTGTGCTGCAGTGGTTTGTATCATATCTATCTAATAGACTCCAGTTTGTGCATGTAATAGAATAGAATAGAATAGAATAGAATAGAATAGAATAGAATAGAATAATCCTTTAACTGAATTTGGGAATTCGGTTGTAACAGCAGCAGAATAAAAGCACATTTACAAACAGAACAGAAACAATTTTAATAGAAAAAAATATTTGATTTACACGAGAAGCTAACATGGACAATTGTTACAAAAACAGAGTACTGTACTCGCTCACCATCACAATCGTTACACAAGTTTTTAAAGTATAAAACAAATATTATTACTTTAGTCCAGATAAACGGAAAAAAGAAGAAACCTGCTTTGAGGCCTTTGCATTTGCAGCTGAGTGAATCTGAGCAGTGATGAAATCTCTGTACTTACAGTCACCGCTGGAATACACCTGGTTCAGTCTCCTCCTCGTGTGACTGTGATGTCAGGGTCAAAGGTCAGCCTCAAATGTAACATCACTGGGACTGGTGAAACACATGGCTGCTCTCGAGTGACATGGCTCCATATCAGGCAGGTGAGCGGTCTCAGTGCCACTCCTTGGTTTAATTCTCGAGTTCAGAGCAGGCTCTGTCTGCTGGAAGTCCCCAGAGCCACCCAGCAGGACGCCGGCATGTACTTCTGTGTCTACATCGATGGGGTCACGCCAGTGCTGGGCAGCGGGACAACGGTGACGGTCACAGGTGAGTGGTGGTCTCTTTATAACACTTCCTGACTCACAAGTCAAACAGATATTTGCCTTGACCCACTGGGTTTTGGTTCTTCTTTTTATTATCCTAATAACAATAAATCTGTTACAAATTTTTTATATATTTAAACAATTTTAGCTTTTTAGGAACCAAGGAAACAGCTCAGCTCAGTGATAAAGTGATAATAGTTGAATAAGAAGGCAGCAGCAGAGCGCAATACTGAAAAATTCTTAGTTATTACCACTCTATTACTAAAGTAATAACCGGTAAATACACACATAATGTCATGGTAACAACAGCTGTTACAGCCGAGTGATGACACTCTTAAAGTTGTATAATTGGACAATAAGGGCCTGAAACCTGTGGTAACAATGGTTATCACGTTGTTACCACGGTAACATGGTTATTCAGCTCTAACCTCCAAGCATCCAAACATGCAGCCGCTCCTGCAGCAAGTAGCACTGAGCCAAGGAGGATATGTAAAGGTCAATGAGTGTGTGCAGCTGATCAGTTAGTTCATTTTTTTATTGATACCCAGACTGGATGATCCGTTAAATGTTTATCATCTGCAAACAGAATGTGACATAAGAAAGCCGCATTTAAGCCGAGTGTAAATGTAAATTCACAACAGGAACTAAGAGTTTTATGTGTGTAAGATCAGAACAACATAAAGCTGGCTCAGCGGTTCTTTTCATATATTAGAGAAACAGCTCTTTACTGCGTTGCTACCTCGTACTTAGAAACTTTCTTTATTAAAAAAACAAAAAACAAAACTGTGAAATTTTTTTACCTTTCATGTTCTCAGTTATCTGTACGGCTGTTACTTTGTTGCTTGTACACAACCAACAAAACGTGACAAGGCAGATTTATTGAAAGGCTTTGATGTAAAGTCAGCAGAAACATAAAATAGGATATTTTCACCTTGATATCAGCCCGCTGGTTTGAACTCGGCCGCTCACACCAAGATATTTTTGGAGGCCAAAACACCAAAAACGTGGGTGTCGTGTGAAATTATCGGCTCATGCTTGTATACAAGCTTGTAAGGCTGCATCACACAAACACAGATATCTGCTAGTTAGTGCTAAGTCAAACCCAAATAACACTGTGTTCACTAAAACTGGAGCACAGAGGCTTCTTGGATGGTCTATTAGTACAATTAACTGCACAGTAAACTGTATTATTTATCAGAAAATTGCAAAAGGCACCAACACCACACACAGTGTAAATGCCACATTTGGGGGTTTCTATAAGCAGAGACAAGAAGGGACTGAGGCGCATTAAAGTGGCCACAAAAGAGCTTTTTCAGGCAGAAGACAATCTTTGTAAAGCCAGACATGCGAGTGTGGTGACTGACTCACCTTGGTGGTAACTGGCTATGCAGTTAAAAAGAGAACCTAAATGCAGATAAAGCACGAATGACAACAACAACAAAATCATACGTTTCATGATGCTTACTGTGGATTTAAAGGTGCTGTTAAAAACACCAGACTAAATCCAGGACGTTCAAATAAGTTCAGTGAGGGTCTGAGGAAGAATAGAGCTCAGGGAAGCAACACACCGAGGGGCGACCGACAAGGAAACACAGGTGGGAACAATTAGAGTGGGTCAGACGAAAGGTGGCAGAGATAATGAACCAAAGCAATGTGCACGATAATATGAATTCTTTCAGAATAAAACAGGAAATGAAGAAAAAAATGAGATTTTTCAAGTGCCAATCGGCACAGAAAAAAATGATAACAAGAAAACATCTTTAAAATCGCAAAAAGACATGGAGAGGCTGCGATGATGATGCAGGGTCAGTTTTCTTTGAAATCATGACCATTAAGTTTCTCACCCTGTCCTCAGAATCAGAGCTCCACAGTCCTGCACTTGATCTCCTGGCTCCTTTACACGTCAACTCGCCCCTCCCCGTCCCGTTGATCTGCCTGGCGTCCGGGCTGAACGACACCGGTCGGGTCAAAGTCGACTGGGAGGTGGACTCTGAGGAGGATGTGCTTAAGGAACTCAGTCCCACAATCCTCCCTGACACCAGGGCGGGAGTCTTCAACTCGCAGGTTTATGTTCCTGCAGAAACCTGGTCTGCAGGTGTGAACGTGTCCTGTGTGCTGAGTGATGGAGAGCTGAGGATCAGGAAGACCATCAGCAGCAGGACAGATGAGGTCAAACGTAAGTCATTGTCTTTGGAACTCACACCAACACAATCTGAAGGCTTTTAGTGCTTCATTTATATTCCGGAAAAAACAAAAGGCAGCAGACACACAGCTCAAGTCTCAGTTATCTGGAAGTAACAATTATAATTAAATCAATCTGCAACATGTTTCAATCAGCAAGTTGTTCCGTGGTTGTGGTTCCAAGGTGTGTTTGTGTTAAACGCATACACCTCAGTATTGTAGCAACAATGTCATTATTATAAAAAGCCAGTTTATCTAGAGTTTAGGTTGGGATAATATTCACCCCCATGCACGTCTGCTTGGTTTGAGCATCAGTATGAAAATATCTCACACTTTAGTTTCTGCTTATTTAGCATGTGGCCAAAACAAAACCAACCCGCACTCTTGCTTCTAACCACACCTGTGACCTCTTTGATGCTAACCAGTCACCGTTTGTTTTTTAACTTGCTGAACTTTTAAAAATCCCTGCTCGCGCTTCCTGTTTCTATTTTTTTCATGTGTGTGTGAAAGCGTGTGCAGGACAAGCCAGCAAGTGTAAAGTTGTAAAGGTCAATAATGAAAGTCGAAAGACATCTGGAAACGTAGAGATTATTCTCTGACAACAGTGTGTGTTGATGTCATCTGTAAACAAAATGTGACGTGAAAGTTGCATTTAAGCAGACTGCAAATGTAAATATTAGTGCTGTCAATAGAAAAAAAAACAACGAATTAATCTCACAATTTTCCGTAATTAATCGCGATTAATCGCAATTACTTGATCAATAGCCTGGCTGCAATTACATTTTTTCAACTTTATATTTAAGCTTGTAACTGACATTTAGGCAATATAAGAGAGCGCAGCTTCTCTCCTGTGAAATGCAACTATTTAAAAAACCTATGTACTAATAGGTAAGTATGCACTAATATATAATATATATTAGTGCAGTCAAACTCTTAACATGTTTAATCAGACTCATCACAGGGTTACTGTGGATTAATTTTCATTAATCACGGTCAAATATAATTTTTATTCTATATTAATCGCATTTCATTTTGCATGAGCAAACAGACTCGAGAAAAAAGGGAAAATATACGAACTTAACGTGTTCATTGAACATCTTGAACATTCATGTTAACGATAAACTCTGTAAACATGTATCCTCTCTCTCTGTCACTCTTGGGGAGGCTTCAAGTCCTTGAAACGAGGAACCAAAGCTTGTAAAGCGCGTGTTCTCAGCGATATGAACACGTCTGCAGTTTGTTGCAATCCACTTGGCGTCAGTAAATATGTCCGAGGTCGACTTACTGAGCCCCGATGCTCCGTGAGTGGTTTGTCCAAGCTGGGTGACGCGTTAGCCAAAGTGCTAGCAGCATCCCCGACTAACGCATGCTTCGAGTCAATGTGATATTTTAAGCTGGAAGCGCTGGGGTCAAATTTCCTTCTTGCACAACGTGCATAAGACTTTATGTGGGTCGACTGTTCCGTCATGTTATTTTTTTAATACTCAAATTTCCCATCGAGAGGGCCGATGTGTGTTTATCACCTTCCATACTGAGCAGTGTTGCCAACTTAGCAATATTTAGCGAGTTTTCAGGCCCCTTAACGACTTTTTTTCTAAAAAGCAACTAGCGACAAATCTGGCGACTTTTTCTGGTGTTATTGGAGACTTATTTATGACGACTTTTTGACGTGAAAGAGCGTGTTGCTCTTACTCTCACCAAGCAGCGGTGCTGCCGTGGGCACCTCACCCGTGCCAAAGCGCTCACGGGCGGAGGACAGTCCTCCCCCAGCTGCAGGAGATGTTCACACCTGTGCGTCCAAACTGCAAATGAATCGCGCATGAGCGAAGCCGCTGCTCCGCACTGACTGTAACGCAGTCAGTTCTTTTACTGTTGTGTTGTTTTGGGGATCACAAGGTTTAAAACTACTTATAAACACACACACAAAGTAACTCCACCAGAGCGCCTATTTCGGGTCACTTTTGCCGGTCCAGGCCTGGATAAAGGAGCAGAGTTGGAATTTTGACATTAAAAAACAATAATTGCTAAAAGAAATTTAATTTGTAGTTCTAAATAAATTCTAAATGCATTTAGGACGTTTTTTACTCACTTTGTCTCTTCCACGATGTTATTTCTCTCTCCAACAACATAGGTTACAATTATATTAGCACGACCAATTATGCAAATTAGGTGATGACGTCATTTAGCGACTTCTAGCGACTTTTAGGACAGCCAATAGCGATTTTCCTTACTGAGGAGTTGGCAACACTGATACTGATTTGATTGGCTCAGCTGCCTGTCACTACCAGATCAACTGCCCGTTTGTGCGAAGGTAACTCTAAAACGGACATAGATGTAACGCTGTCTGTGAAGCTGGATTTAAGAAATAAGCGCTTAAAGTTTGGCACCATCTTCTGTCAGTACGGAGCATGACGTCATGTGGTTGGTTGGTTGCGGCTAACAGACCTACATTTGTTTGTTAGCTCACTAGGGAGAGAATTGATGACTCAGAGGACAATAACGACACGAAAACTAAAAGTTTGTAAGAGGGGATCACATTTGTGCAGCAACAATGAGCTTTATGTTAAGAAACAAGGATATTTTGTCCACTTACACTCTCTCGCTCTTTAGCAGTACTTGGCTGTTTGGCTAGCTGCAGTCAAATGGAAAAATCCAGCTGTTAGCCACAATGTTCGGGTTCGTTATGGTATCATTTGTCTTCTAAACTTGCTGAACTTTTAAAAATCCCTGCTCAAACTTCCTGTTTCTATTTGTTTTTTTTGTGTGTGTGTGAAAGCATCCAGTCAGTGTGTGTTTCTGACCTCCATCATTGGCACTGCATGTGCCGCCTTTTTTACCGCCACCGTGGCACTCTGCGCCCTGCTGTCGCGCCGACACAGTGAGTACGGCGTTTTTATGTTTTATGTATTTGCCGTCTTTTACTCATCTGAAGAATTTTGGTTTGAATCGCACAATTTGTGAGATATCAGCTGTAGCTGAGCAAACACATTAGCGAGCTTCACACTCCTGTTTGTTGGTGAACATATTCAAAAAAGTTTTCTAAGTAGAAATTAACAGTAGCTAATGTTTCCTGAGGTCTGTACCAGGATTTCACGAGGGCTAACCCTCGGTGTTCTGCACCATGAAGGGGGTCAACTTTTTACTGCTGACTGTCACCATGGTAACTTATGCTGCTACTTGTTGATATAGATTAGAGATTAACAAGTATGAAAGGAGCGCCATTATATGCTTTCTATACGAGAAGAAGCACACTACAGCTGATATCTTCAAAACTCACTTCAAAACAAACTTGTTGGATGAGTACACTGCCTTCCAAATCATTATGCAAATTGTATTTTAGTGTCATAAAGATTAAATTTGTTGTTTTTCAATTAAACTCATGGTGGCATTGTGTGTCAGGGCTCTTTGGATCATCAATCTCGGACACCTGGTATAATTAGTTTTCCAGGTGAGCCCAATTAAAGGAAAAACAAATAAATAAGGATGTTCCACATTATTAAGCAGACCAGCATTTTCAAGCAATATGACAAAGAAAAAGGATCTCTGCTGCTGAAAAGCCTGAAATAGTTGAATGCCTTGGACACACAATGAAAGCCTTAGATACTTAGTGTCAATACTTTGTAGAACCACCTTTTGCTGCAGTTCCAGCTGCCAGTCTTTTAGGGTCTGTCTCTACCAGCTTTGCACATCTACAGACTGAAATCTTTGCCCATTCTTCTTTGCAGAACAGCTCCAGCTCAGTCAGATTAGATGCGCAGCGTTTGTGAACAGCAGTTTTCAGATCAACTATGAAAACTGCTGATCAAAAACACGCTGTTTTCATTGGGAGGTTTGTTTAGTAAAATTCAAATTATAATCTAAAGGTTGATGACTCGAAGATTATGCTGACTGTCACTTGCATTGACTGTTTAGTAAAATCAGAGAAAAATATCATTTGCGTAATAACTGGAACGCGGTGTAAGTCCACAACTCCAGAAGAAAATGTTTGAAATGTTCTTTTGTAACGAGCAAAAAAAATCCCACACCCTAAAAACCTTGAATCGTGAGTTTTTGTGTTCGTGAAAAAATAATAACACATTTGATATTTTCAGAAAATGTGTAAAAATCCATGTTGAATATATGTTTTTTATTTTTTTTACAGAAAAAACGCCAAAGATCAGTGACGAGGTAACAGAGAGTTTACAGTGTGTTGTTGTTTTGCTATTTCTGGGTGTGACCACAGGGAGGGGGCGTGTCCTTACTGGATTTGTGGACATTAAATATTTACCCCGAAAAACCAAAGAATAAATGACAAATCTGTGTAACCGTTCCCTGCTGATTTTACAAACTTCTACTTAATGCTTAGTTACTTCTCACGAAAAGGAATAAAATGAAGAAGAGGCTCCTGCTAATAAGTGTATAAAACATAATTTAAATGTAGACTCGCCTGTCGCGTCACTAAATACAGACTCTGATTGCTTTTGACCTGATGATGTGTCCACAGACGTCTCCGGAGCTTCATTATGCTGCTCTGAGGTTTTCAGCTTCAGGTGGAAGAAACATCAGATGACTGAAGCTGCTGCGATTCGTCGAACACAGTTTTCACCGAGCCGAGGACGCAAAGAAATGCCAACAAATCTGATTGGCTGAAGATAGATAGATAGATAGATAGATAGATAGATAGATAGATAGATAGATAGATAGATAGATAGATATTGTATCGATCTGACTTTCTCTCTTTGCCAATTTTATCTGAATTTTTCCAATTCTAAAAAACCTCAAACTCTTCCATTTAAAATATGCAGATACTTAAAGAAAGCTGTTTGATGCAGTGACCACAGACAGAAGCTACGGAAGCAGAACCGTGTAATGTTTCTAACATGATGCTGACATTTTTAGTAAATCACTTTATTATGATTCTGAACTTTACAGCTGTAGATGTTCATATTACATCAAGTTCTTTTTACAGTGGAGCCAATTTGACTCATGTATTTGATTTAAAAAGTCAAATTTTACCTGTTTTTT